>NW_006408930.1:1526718-1551713 GCF_000296735.1 Chrysochloris asiatica | reverse complement strand
AAAAAGTAAAACAACCCAGAGTAAAAACAACCCTTCAAGACTGAAAATAGGAATCAGAGATATCAATGTATAATGAAGTAAATTATAAAGCAAAAAAGAAGGAATAGTGTACATACACAACTTCCAAATGGCAAAGAAGTCAGGTAGATTTCAAGACACATTGTTGCTGTTGTTGTTGTTATGTGCCGTGGAGTTGGTTCCAACTCATAGCGACACTGTACATGGTTTCCAAGGCTGTAAATATTTACGGGAGCAGAAAGCTTCATCTTTCTCCTGCGGAACAGCTGGTAGTTTCGAACAGCTGACCTTGCAGCTCACAGCCCAATTTGTAATCACTACGCTACCAGAGCTCCTTTTCAAGACACTGTAGTCTGTTTTAAATAGGGAAAGAAATTAGTAAATTATATATTAACCTCAAAGAAAAATAATATACCTATACATAAAAATAAAGGAAAATCAGAAAGATTTAATGAATATTAGCACAACAGAAATGAAAAGGTAAAGAAGGCCACAAACAAAATGAACTCAGCATAGAAAATTACATGGAACAAAGAATCCAGCAGCACCATACACACAAACACACACACACATAAATACAACAAAATGACAGCAATGAATTCATACCTATCTATAGTTATGGTGGTGGTGGTGGTAGTTTCAAACTGCTGACCTTGAGATTAGCAGCCCTACTCATCATAACCACTATGCTACCAGAGCTCCTTATTTATAATAAACAGAATGGAAATGGATTAAATGTACCAGTCAAGAGACAGAGAGTAGTAGAATGGATAAGAAAACAGGATCCTTCAATTTGTTGTCTATAAGAGACACATCAAAAAGATGGAGACAGCCTAAATGCCCATCAACAGAAGAAAG
Source organism: Chrysochloris asiatica (assembly GCF_000296735.1). Taxonomy (NCBI): domain Eukaryota; kingdom Metazoa; phylum Chordata; class Mammalia; order Afrosoricida; family Chrysochloridae; genus Chrysochloris; species Chrysochloris asiatica. Next base: position 1,550,837 of record NW_006408930.1, on the reverse strand, counting down.
GTTAAACAAACTTTGGTGCATACACACAATGGAATGTTATAAAAGTTAAGAAAAGCTTTTCTTGATAAAAGAAACCATCTGCGATGGCTACGGGGGCAGGAGGTAGGGAAAATCATGGGCTAGAAGGTTATTATGTGCCGTAGAGTGGATACTGACCCATAGCAACCCTGTATAGTGTTTTCAAGGAGCGGCTGGTAAGCTTGAACCACTGATCTTGCAGTTCAAACGACTTTGCAGTCTGACGCATTAGCCCACAGCACCACACACATGTTAATATGGGTGACAGAGCAGACAATATACAACAAGAGGGAGATTAGCAGAGGAAAGATGAAGGTAGCAGGAGACAAAGGGAGAAATGCAATAGTTAAGTGAATAGAGGCAAATGCTGTTGAGACATGGAGGAGATTGTAACCATGTAACGAAGCAAAGTATATGATCTGTTGAATGTAAAACTGATGGTCTGCTCTGTAAACCTTCACTCAATTCACAATAAAAAGGTTATTAAAAAAAAAAAAAGGGGGGGGGGGAACCCTATGGTATCCTGTCTGCAAGAGATATATCTTAGATGCAAAACCAAAAATAGACTACAAATCAAGCTATGGCAGTTTAAAAAGAGCAGGAGTTGCAAAATTAATTTCTGATAAAATAGACTTTGAGGTGTGGTGCTGTGGGTTAATGCACTAGACTGCAAAGTTGGTTTGAACTGCAAAGTCAACGGTTTAAGCTCACCAGTCGCTCCTCGGAGACCCTATACAGGGTCACTATGGGTCAGACCTGACTCAATGGCATTTAACAACAACAAGGCAAGAACCAGCACAATAGACAAGAAAGGATGTTAGATAGTGATTAAAGAGTCAATTGAAAAAGTGGACAAATCATAACAAGTATCTTTTGCACTCAATGAAAGAGTCTCAAAACACATAAATTAAACTCTAACAGAATGAAAGAGAGAAATAGACAACTCCACAATAACATTGCTGTTGTTAAATGTCGTCAAGTCAGTTCCGACTCGTAGTAACCCTATGAGTTAGGGTTTCTGAGGAGCAGCTGGTGAGTTTAAACTGTGGATCTTGTGATTCAAACAGTCTTGCAGTCCAGTGCCATACCAGGACTCCACAATAACACTAGGAGACTTTAATACACCACTGTCAGTGAAGACAGAACAACTAGATAGAAAGTCAACAAAGATATCGAATGACTAAATAACACAATCAGGCAACTTGACCTCCTAGACACACTGAACACTCCACTAACACTAACACAATATACATTCTTTTCCATATGGAACATTCACCCAAATAGGCCTTACATTAGGCCACAAATCAAGCCTCAATAAATTTTAAAACATGGAAATACTTTGCAACATCTTCTCAGATCACAGTGCTATAAAATTAGAAATAAACAACAGGAAGATCAAGGAAAAAATCAAATACATATAAATTGAATAACACTCTCCTTAAAAACTAGGCAATAGAATAAATTAAAAATGAAGCAAATTAATTCCCCAGCAAATGAAAATAAAAACACAACATACCAAAACCTTTGGGACACAACAAAACTAGTGCTCAGAGGACAATTTATTGCAATAAACACACATATTTATAAACACAGTATCAACACCTTAATCCAACATCTCCAACAATTAGAAAAAAAGCAACAAAATAAGCCTGCACTCCACCAGAAGAAAAGAAATAATAAAGATTAGGGTAGGAATAAATGAAACAGTTAAAAAATTAAAAGAATCAATAGGATAACTGTTGATTGTTTAAAGGGATTAATAAAATTGACAAACCACTGGCAAATCCACTCAAGGAAAAGAAGATGCAAATAACATGAATAATACACAAACTGGGTGATGTCACAATACAACCCACAGAAATAAAAAGGGTAATAACAATACTAAGAAGAATTGTACTCCAGCAAATTTGAAAACCTAAGAAAAATGAACAAATTTCTATAAATGAACTTCCTACATGAACTAACACAGACTGAAGCAGAAATTTTGAACAGACGCATAACAAAAAAAGAAATTAATCAGGTCATTTTACAAACTCCCAAGAACAACAACCAAAGAGGTCAGGTTCAGGTGACTTCAGTGTCAAATTCTACCAAACATTCAGAGAAGAGCTGACACAAACTCTGTTCAAATTATTCTGGAGTATAGAAAACTTTCAACTGAAAGATCAGCGGTTCAAATTCACCAGCTGCTCCTCAGGAATCCTATAGGGTCGCTATGGGTTGGAACTGACTCAACAGTACTTAACAACAACAAAATGATCCAACAATCCCCAATTAAGGTATATATCCAGAAGTGAAGTCCTGGTGCATACCACAGCATGGATTAACCTTGAAAAACAGGCTGTGAAGGCTTCCACAGGTCATTTTCACATGATACAAACAGGGTAGCTAGCTCTATATGTTCAACTTTTTAAAGAACTACATTGACCTAATGTAGTTTCACAGTCCTACCAGCAATGAATGAGGGTTTCAATTTCTCTACATCCTTGCCAACATTTGTTATTTTCTGTTTGTTTGTTTGTTTGTTCATTTGTTTATTTATCTTACTCATTCCAGCGGGGAAGGGGTGACTTGCATCTCCCTAATGACTGATGATGTTGAGCATCTTTTCATGTGTTTGTTGGTCATTTTTATATCATATTTGGTGAAATGTCTCTTTAAGTCCTTTGACCATTTTTTATTGACTGCATGTCCTTTTCTTGTTAAAATGTATTAAGTACTTTTCATTTCCCTTCTAATATTTCCTTTACATAAAAACACAAATACAAAACAGTTCTTTAGCTTCACCCAAATTCTGAAAATATAAAATCCAAGGTGAGACTACAAATGCTCAGCTCACAGTCACCTTGTCATGTTCACACCACATAGCACCCTGCTGGTCCCTCCCTTGAGTGGGAAGTCTCATAACAAGGATTCTGCACCATCCTACTGTCCTTCCTGTGCTAATCTGAGAGATCGGTGACTCCTAACTAAGTAATCGGCCTCACCTGACCTCTGTCACCTTCTCAGTGCTGGCCACAGGTGAGCTTCTAGGTGACTAGTAGCCTCTGGTATCTCCAACTCCAACTCCTGGGTCTAACAGCCATGCTCTGGAATAGTGTATGGTCAACTGCTCAACACTTAGTTGGATCACTCATGGGCCCAGGGATGGGGCTCCTGCCTAACTGGGTCTGGAGCCATGAAGCTCTACCAGGGACCACCAAACAAACCTGCAAGAGGCCAGAACCCAACTTCATTTGATTGGCTCCAGAAATGTGTGTCTGGCCCACTGTTCACCTTTCCACAGAGTCCCTACCAAGGATGCCAAAGCCAGCTATGAATATTGGTGGGTTTGGGGGTTATCATTTAGACCCAAGTATCTGGGGTCTGTAACTTAGCAGTACTCCTATGCTCACCCTCACTCTCCCCTGAATCCTCTCCTCCCCACCCCAGTGTTGCTGAAATGCCTTGTCTATGTCTCAGGGAAAGTCTGCGATGCATCATCCACCTGGGGCCCAGAGAGAACCCAGGAACAGGCTCTTGATGAGGTGACCATCAATCAGAGTATCAGAGTGTACTGTCTGGAGAATCAGAGGGTCCACCCCTCATGTCAGGTACACATGGCCCCATACTAGTGGATATAGGGGTACACAGAACATGAGGGGCACACAAGAGGCTAAAATCCAGTGACACTACTACTCTGAGGACGGAATCTGCAAGATCGCTCACTTGCAGCTGGGTAGATGAAGAATCGGGAAACAGCAATGCAGAGAGAGGAAATGGCACCTCAGACAGAGGAAACAGGACCTCAGACAGGGAAACCAGGGAGATGGGAGCACTTCAGGTGGAGAATGTCACCCCAGAGAGAAGAAACAGGGCTGTGCATCCAGGTGCTGAGCCTAGAGAGGCAGATCGTGCTGTGCAGGGCTCCATTATCCTCCTGGAAGTTGAGATGGATCTTGCAACAATGTTGAGTTTTGTGATACCTATGTAGGTGGTCATCCACAGTCCAGGTTGTGAGAGGCCCAGAGAAAGTAGGATGGTTTGCCAGAGGGGATCATTAGATCCCCTTGTGGCCCTGGGGACAGAAGCTGTCCCAACCTTGGTGCTAGAGCCAAAATCACTGAGGAGGGCAGGGGTGCAGAGCAACCAAGTACCAGCCTCCTATGCACAGTTGGAGGTGTGGCAGGATACCCAGAGAGAGAGAGAGAGAGACCCCAGGAACACATGGCTGCCTCACCCCTTCCTGCTGTCTGCTGGGAATAACTCTAAGAGAGGCCTCCTGGTACCCTGACCCCATTTTGACCCTGCCACCCAATTCCTAGCTCAGCACAGCACACATCCCTGGCTGCCCTCTCATTGTTGCAGTTCCCAATGGGACCCTAGAGAGCACAGGACAAAGTGATTGGTGTAGAGATTGAAATGGTGTATGTCAAGAAGATCATCAGGGTCCCCTCATCTTTCCCATCACCTCTCCCTCCCCCAGCTTCCAGTGGTGACTGCTCACCCACACCACTGGCATCACTCCCTCCTGATGTGGGGATCAGGGTTTGTTCTTCCTTCCCTGTTCATCCTCTCATCATGCACTTGCCCCCAAGCCTTCCTGGGGCTACTGAAACTTTTCCCAGGCCTAATAACAACCTGGCTTCTGTCTGCCCTGCAGGTGGCACGGTTGAACCACTGTCCTGTTCACATGTCCACTGCCATGTGGATCACATCCATGAACAGTGGTAGTGAAGCAGTGCCCCTCCCTGCTGCTGGCACACACGATGAGTCCTCTGAGAAAGACCAGTCACTTATGCTGCTGTTGAACCATGGGAGCCTCAATAGGCTTCTGAGAGAGAAGGGTGCCGGGGCACTCAAGCCACAATCATTGGGATCCCCTGGCCTCTCAGAACAATGCCCTGGTGCTTTGGCCCCAAACTCAAAAGGTTCAAGACTCTCCAGACTTCTTGGTGAGCAAAGAATGTGCCCCTACTTAACTTTGAGAGTCAGTCACATCAGGAAAAGCATTATGTGGGCAGATGTTAACCCCTGGAGGGGAATGGACTGAGGTCCCCAGGCCCCATGAAGGCAGCTCAACTTGGCCTCCTGTGTGTGACACAGGGACAAATCATTCCCACTCTCTGACCCAGCTAGTACCCCACCCTGGCCCTCAGGCCACTGAACATGGTGTTGAACTCAGAAGAATCGTGTTTGGGCCCAGATGAGCAACTGAAGGCTGTGGGGTCCTAATGTAAGCTCCAAAGTTCTGTGCCTCAGTTTCCTCTTCTGCAAGAATGGATATGGTCCCAGGACTAATTCTGACAATAGAAAAGCAAGGTTCATCTGTGGTCTCTCTTTGCTTTGTAAGCATGGCACTACTCAGACCCCAACCCTTACAGACTCAAAGGTCACAGTGGACAATGACCCCTCACTGTGGTCATGTAGTAATTGCACCCCAATGTTCCTCTACTGCCCAGGGTCTGACTCTCCAACCCTAGTCACTTCTCAGGAGCCCTGGAGCCCACCTTTCCATCCTCACAGCTTCCTGTGGGCCCCCATCTCCAATCAAACAATGACTGGTCATTTACATTAACAGTGGCCCTAACCACAGAGTTCAGGGGAATATGGGCCCTGAGCTCTGGGTGCTGGTGCCATGCTGTGTGTCTTCAGACAGCTGCTGCCTTGTGGCCCTCACTCCCAATCTGCATAGTGGGCACTGATCAGCACTGGTCCTAAGAAGGTGCTAGCTAACTAAACGGATTCTTTGTAAAGACACCTCGGCAGCCCAGTGTCTGCTGGTACCTAAACTGAGATGCGGCTATGCAAGATTGAAAATGGACCTTCCGGGGTCAGGCTGTTTGAGGAAGGCCTGGTTGTCCTAAGGATAGTATCTAAGCTACTGGCCTCTATTTTTCTCATACTAAGAAGACCTGCGTTCCCCCAGTAACTCCGAGCCACGGAACCAGCATTTGAGCTTCTCGACAGACCTCCATTGGGGCTTGACTAAGTCCTCGGCTGGCAGGGCTATGCCCTTCCCCACATCACAGAGCTTGCTAAAGACAATGTCCAAGGTCCCAACTCACCCATACAATAGGCAGCCCTGTCCCTCCCTCATGGTTTACAAAGGACTCTCACAGTTTCCCATAACTGACTTTTTACAAACAATGCTACAGGAACCCACAGGAAGAAAAAAGAACTAACATAGCCATCAAGCGGTGTACCACTACAGCGTCTTCCTGCCTTAAAAACATCACAGGCTTTCTCAAATGGCTCCTGCTCTCAGAACACGCTCATTATCCTGAAAATCCCCTCACAAAGCCAGACAAGACCTTTGGGTCGCCCAAGATTACAAGACGAAATCTCACTCACCAACCTGCTGAGTTTCTGTGTGTTTTTCTTCTAGATGGGAACTTCAAGCAACAGCAAAGCAACACTTCCCTTTTCTGGTTTGTGCTCTGTGGGTCACAAAATTAGTACATTTGCATTTCCGCATTGTCACACAATGACATAGTGTTCCTTTGCAGAGTGGTGGTAATGACAGTAAAAACAGAACCAAACCCAGCCAAATCGGTATCCCAAGCTTGCTGCTCCCCCGGTAGCAGTGACAGACAGCGCTGGTGAAAGTTTAACAGCACCCACTCTGGAAAGCCTGGAGGCTCTGGGTGTGCACATGTCTTTTCCCTCAGACGGATTTCCTCAGCTGACTGACTTGTAGGTTGACTGCTCTCTGGGCTTGTAGAACGGCAGGCCCAGGAGGCCCAGGAAGGACACCTAAGTAGGTGGGGCCAGACCCAGGGCTAGGTGTCTGCAGGAAGATTGGAGAAAGTGCCTTCAGGCATGTTGGAGGATACCTTGTTTTTTGTGGGGTAGGAGCGTGAAAATTGTCAGAGGTAGGTGGAGTGTTCTGAGGCGCCACTGAGACAAATCACTTCAAGGTTCTTCTAGGGGACAGAGCTGTTCTGATGAGGAAGCCCTTCAGAAGCAGGAAGGGCTCCCTGTCCTTCCATTTGTTGTGTGGAGAAGAGAGTAAATGAAGACATGGTTGCTTCTAAGAGGCCTAGACTACAAATTCTGATCCAATTTAAGTAATGATTTCCTATTTTAATGAGTGGACTCTGGGTGTGGTGCGGAGGAATCATTTGTTGGACTGCAAGTTTGGTTTTAACCACAAGGTCGGAGGTTCAAGATCACCAGCTACTCCTCAGAAACCCTATACAGGGTCACTATGGGTTGGAACAAACTCAAAGGCATTTAACAACAACAAATTGTAGTTAGTAAGGAGGTTTTATGGTGCAGTGATTAAGTGCTCGACTCAGAACCCACAAGGAGCTCTGGTAGCGTAGTGGTTATGAATTGGGCTGTGAACCTCAAGGTCAGCAGTGCTAAACTACCAGCTGTTACGCAGGAGAAAGATGAGGTTTTCTGCTCCCGTAAAGATTTATAGCCTTGGAAACCCTGTTCAGGGTCGCTATGAGTCGGAACCGACTCCACGGCACATAACCACCACCACCAGTCCCTCCATGGGAAAAGACGAGGCAGTGTGATTCCACAAAGATTTACAGCCTTGGAAACCTATATGGCTATATGGCATTTCTAGGCAGTCCTTTAGGGTTTGGGGGGCGTTTGGGGATTGTTTTTAGTCACCATTAAGTTCTGCTCCATGGTGACCCCATGTACAACAGAACAAAACGTTGCCCAGTCCTGTGTCAAGTCTATTGCTGTGACTAGTGCTTTGATTGCCTTCCAGCCTACGGGGCTTATCTTCCAGCACTTATATTGATCAATATTCTAGCGTGACCCATGGAAAGGGAAGTGAGGGTTCTTGACTGAATTTTTAAGTAGATCACCAGACCTTTCTTCCTAGTCTGTTTCAGATTGGAGTTTCTGCTATAATATGTCCACCATGGTGACCCTAAAAGTATTTGAAATACCAGAAGCACAGCTTGTAACATAATAATAGCACTTAAGCCACGACAGCTTGACAAACTGATAGACAGGTGGCTTCTTAATCTGGTCTTAAATTATTTTTTCAAAACCATGTGATAGCTCTGAGTCCTGGTCTCCTTACCTATCACGTAGGAGTGATCACAGATCCGCTCATGGAATTATGAAAGGTCAACTACGTGACTGTTCAGAAGCATCAGGTGCAGCGCCACACACTGCGAACCATGTGTGACGAATAAACTCAATTAACCCAGGGACTGTTTATTGTAATGATTTCTCAAATCAACCTTGACAACCACAATGCTGTCATAGAGACTGCAGCATAGGATCACCCCCTCCAGGAATTCCCAAATCATATTCACACTGGTCAGACATGGAACATGGAAAAGTACTTCCAAATAGCTACACAATTATTTGTTTACTCAAGATTAAAAGAAAGCTACACTTCACACTCCAACAGCGGCCTGGTCATGCAAATATCAGTGAGGTCCATTGTGTGCCCAGACCAAGTGATCCCTTCTGGACACATCGACATTTCACCCAAGGTGGGAGACAGCACCTTTCCTGAAGGCATGGACAGAGCAACCCGGTTCTGGTGATCCCACCAAAGTGAAGAAGAACAGAGAGAAAACTATAAGTGGATAGTACAGACTGACTTAAGGCAGAAATGGGTGTTGGGCAGCACAGTGGCCAACTGGGCTTCAACATTGAGAAGGTAAGTGACAAAGAGTTGAGAGATGGTGGTGTCCAGGATTTGAAAACAGAACTGAGGTTAAGCGTCTTTTCTTCCTTGAATGGATCAAGGGAGTGGACGTGGTGACTTCACATGAGAGGTGACATTGTTCACGAAGAAACGTATGCAGGCCAGTCTCCAAGACAGCTTCAGCGAAACTGATCCCCTGCTGTTCATGTCCCTCAAGCTCTGAATAGGGCTAACCTCCATAATCAATACAACGGTACTAAGTTATAAAAGACACTGTGACTTCCACTTTGCTTTCTCCTGGCTCCCTCACTCTGGGAGTAAGGTCACTCAAGCAACCCTGTGGAGAGAACCTTGTCAGGAGGAACTAAGGACCCCGAGCCAGCAGCCAGAACCAGCCTGCCAGCCACATGAGTGAATCGCATTGGGAGAGGATCCCCAGTTTCAATGAGCCTTCAGGTGACTGCAGCCAGTATGACCTCACAGGAGACCCTAGCCAGAGAAGTCACACTCATATTCCTGACACACACAAATTAAGAGACTTCAGAGATATATATTTGCTGTTGTCTTAAACCAGTAAGTTTTGAGCAGTTTGTTATGCAACAATATATATCTGATAACCATCTTTTCACTAGGAAAAAGAACAGGGAATGACCTGAAGATGAGAGGCATCTGCCCACAGTAAGAGACATATCCACAGGGAACTAACAGCACACTTTCCTATTCTATACCCATTTATTTCATTAACATTCCTTCAAGCGCCATCTAAGGCTCCCTTCCCTTGGTCGCCTAGAGCTGCTCACTCCCAAGTGTGTAACATATACTTTCCCTGTGAAAGAGGATGGTGAGAGCAACTCTGAGGATGGGATCTTCCCAAACACCTATAGGTTTTCCCCAGAGCTCTGTACCAGAAGCCCCACATCAGAACAGACACACCAGCCTGAGGGATGAGCAGGTCAGTGAGGAAGGCCTAGAAGTCCTGAAGGCAGAGTTCTGAAGTACCTGTGTAGAACCTTACAAACACTAGAAGTGAAATGGGCCAATACACCAGGGTGACCTAATAGGAAGGGGATCCCATCAAGTGGAGGAGTATGATTATGGCATGTTCAGGGTTTTCTGTGGCTGCGTGAGACATGATGAAGCAGAGAAGGGGTCAAAGAAGTAGGTGGGAGTCAGATCTTCAAAGGCCTGAAGCTTCAACTGAAACACCCAAAAGGGCTGGAGGTCCAGGGGAGGATTTTAAGTGAGGGACAGGTTGGCAGCCACTCTCACAGGTCAAGAGGAACTGGGTCTAGAGAACCCCACCCTGAGCAGGCCCACAGGAGGCCCTATGCCCTCACTGAGTCTTCACAGACAAGTGCTCTGGGTGTCCTCTCTTCTGATATGGAGAGGCCCACCCACTCAGCAAGGAGAGTCAAACCCAACACAGACTATTTCCAGGAAGGCTTTCACAAAGTGAGGTAAAAAGAATGAAGAACAAGACTTCAGACGAGAAATCCTGCAGCTGATAGTAGTGATGTACATGGTTAAGTGCTCAACTACTAACTGAAAGGTTGGAGGCTTGAGCCCATCCAGAGGCACTTTGGAAGAAAGGACTGGCTATCTCCTTCTGAAGGCTCACAGACATTGAAAATTCTATGGAGCAGTTTTACTGAGCCACATATAGGTCTGCATGAGTCAGAATCGACTACACAGCATCTGTCATTGTGGTTAGTTTTTAATAGAGTTCTACATTGTTTACAACCCACCATGAACTCCCTCAGCCATTCACTCAACAAATGGGAAACCCCTGTGTGCTGAGCCTGAGCCCAAAGGTGGCTCTTTGCAATGTCACCATGTGCTCAGTTACTCACTGTGCACCAGGAGTGATGCTAGGCACTAGCTTTGCTAATCCTTATAAAAAAGCAAACATTAATTTGGTGATATTATTACTATTTTTTTGGAGTCCTGGTGTGGCACTTCAGGGTAGGCACTGGACTGCTTAACCTCAAGATTGGTGGTTCAAACCCACCAGCCACTCCTTGGAAACCCTAGATAGGATTGCTGAGTGAGAACCAACTGGGTGCTACCAGCAGTGACTCCTCTGGAAAAGAGGAAGTGGTTTCAGACAAAGGAAACAGGCTTGTGAGCTCACTGGTCAGGAACACCAGGGGGCTGAAAGAGCTCTCAGTGGCTGGTCATGGCAGGAACTGGGCCACAGGGAGGCCAGACAGGGCCAGATTCTGAGGGCTCAAGAGGCACTTCAAATTTGCATGATGTGGGTCTAGGTGGCCTTATTTTTCAATTATATACATATATATTTTTTCAAGTAGGAATGTTGCACAAGGGACAATAATTCCGAAAGCTCACAACAGTGCACCACCCCTGCCATGGAGAAATGTGCACCTTCCTGGGACAATGACAGACACATTTAGGAGCAGGAGATTCATGTGTGCCAGCTGGGCACCTTCACTTTTTCACATAACAACATACCTTGGTGCTGCCTCAGTCCTCTGAGCAGCTGCATAACTTGCTGGTGTGCAGATACGTCACCACTTCCTTAGCCAGCCTCCAACTGGCTTTTAAAGCAACAAAGCCATTCTTATGTAGCATCACACGAAATCGTTTGAAATGTGTCTTCTGGTTACATGTCTAGAAGATTTCATTAGGCAGAAACACCCAAAACCCAAACCAAAGCCACTGCCATCAAGTCAATTCCAACTCACAGCGACCCTATAAGACAGGGGCTGTAAATCTTTACAGGAGCAGACAGCTTCATCTCTCTCCTGTGGGTGGTACTGTGGAAGATCCAAGGAGCTACAGGGCAGCTTGAGCAGGTTTGGGAGACTAAGTAGGAGTTTTCCAAACAAGGAGGGGTTCCCGCCAAATGGAGGAGTATGAGTATGGCATGTTCAGGGTTTTCTGTGGCTGCATGAGACATGATAAAGCAGAGAAGGGGTCAAAGAAGTAGGTGGGAGTCAGATCTTCAAAGGCCTGAAGCTTCAACTGAAACACCCAAAAGCGCTGGAGGTTCAGGGGAGGATTTTAAGTGAGGGACAGGTTGGCAGCCACTCTCACAAGTGCTGACCCTGTGCACCCCTCCCCTTTGGAGAGACTGGCAAACCTAATCAACTCCAAATCTGCTTTCCTAGATTATGAAATGTAGTTTTGAATTTAAAGATTAAAAGGTCCAGTTTTGAGGATTTTATTCCAATATATATTCAAATTCAAATTTCTGATCAATGCACAGAACCCCCTCTTGTTGTTGTTAAGTGTTGTCAAGTCAGTCTGACTCACAGTGAACCTATATAGGGTTTCTGAAGAGCGACTGGTGGATTTGAACCGCCGAACTTGCCATCCAGTGCTTGTCTTACAAAGCCACCCCCAGGACTCCACAGAGCTCCCTAGAAGCAGGTAAGAGCAGAGTTTTTTAAATTACAAAGAACCCCAAGCACTGGTTCGTTCCTCCTATCGTGGTGCAGCATCGAAGCAAAACTGCACCCTCACCCCCAACTTGTTTGCCATTCCTACCACTGTGCACTTTGACCTCCTATGCAGGATGTATCTGAAGACAAACCTTTCCAGTTGAAGTGCCAATCTACTTCAGCTAGTTTCCAGTTTCAGCAAACAAAGCAAGTGGCACTGAATTCAATTTGAATATCAGATGAACAACCAATCATTTTGGAGTATATCGCATGCAACATCAGGGATATACGTTTATCTGAAATTCTAATCAATTGTACTTCCTGTATGTTATCTACCAACCCTAATCTCACCCCAACAGCCCAAGATTAGTTGGCCCAGATGAGCCCCTCCCTCTCCTCCACCATCCGCTCCCACCTCAACTGGAAGTGGTCACACCTCATCAGACACAATCTTCTGGTTCAGATGACCTTTCATGTTAACAACAGTGCCTCACCTGCCCCGCCTCCTCCAAGGGCTTCTATTGGCTCTCAGCTCCTCTCTGGGTTGGCACGATTTTCTAAAACCCAGCTACAGATGAACCCTACGCCTCAGCAATCATGCAGCTGATTTTGAAAAATCATCGAATGGTTACATACATTCTTACAACTGCAACATCGCGACAATGATCTCAACTTCAAAGTAGCTCAGAACTCCACCTTTTTGAGCATTCTTTTGTACAAGGTCTCTTCCAATTTGTACATGGAATCCCAGCAAGTCACAGACAGAGCAGTGGATAAAGGGGCTTGCCCATGGACACCTGGCACATACTGCCAAGTTGTCCTGCAAGGTTTGGAATAGCATTATACACAACAGGGACCATTTTACCACAACACTGCCAATACTCAGTATTTTTACAGCATTATAAAATATTTAATAATAGCAAATGGTACCTCATGGTTTATTTTAAAATAGACTATTTTTTAGAGATATTTAGGATTTCAGAAAAATTGTGCAGAAAGAACATTGTACAGAAAGAATAGTTTCACCTACTATTGACAGCTTGTATTCCTGTGATACAGTCTTACAATTGATGACTTGTATTGATATATTAACTAAAGTTCATAGTTCACATTAAAGTTCATTTTTTTGTGTTATACAGTCCTGTGGGTTTTAACAAATAGATAAGGTCATATGTCCGCCATTGTAACATAATGGGAGTCCTGGTGTGGTGCTGTAGGATAAGCACTGGACCGCAAGGTCGATTTGAACCACAAGGCTGGCAGTTCAAACTCACCAACCACTCCACCAAAACAAACAATAATGTAATGCAGAATAGTTTCACTGACCTAATGACCTGTGCTCTATTCCTTCCTCCCCTGCCTCATCTGAACACCTGGCCCTATAGTTTTTGTTGTTCCCTAAATGTCATGTGGTTAGAATCATACCAGCGTTTTCAGACTGGCTTCTTTCACTTAACAATATGCATCAAAAGTTCCTCCGTGTCTTTTCATAGCAGGATAGCACATGTCTTTTTATTGCTGTGTGGTACTCTATGATATAAATGAATCCATTCTGTTGGTTGCTTTTTACCTGTATTCCTTTGAGTATAGGAATATGGAACTATCTTTTAAGAATGATAGTATTTTAATAAAGCTAAGCTTTCATCCATTATAAATGTGCCATTATTTTAGATACAATTAAGAAAGAAGAAAAAAATATAACAAACAGTGCTCATCACCACTGAAAGGAGTCATTAGTGGAAAGATGAATAACTGAGTTCAGAGACACGGAAATATTTTTAAATGTACATCTCAGAGCCAGAGAAGCATGGCACGACCTGTATGTCGTTGTCATGGAGTTAGTGGTGCTAAGGCATGTTAACTACATGTGGCAGAGACTGAAGTGCACTCATTGATACCTTCTTTTCCCTCCTTGGGCACCCAACTTGGTGAAGAAGAAAGTCTTCCGAGTCAGCCTGTCAGGCAATCCCACACCACACTGTCTACTCTCTCCCTTCCCCATCTGCTGGAAAATGAGGATGAGGTGGAAGCCACTTGATGGGAGGAAGCCATGTGATATGGACTGGAATAAGCTGGTCCTTTGTGCCCCAGAATCCTCTTTCCACAGGGTCTCCAGAATTGTGGTTAGAATAGAAATTCACATGAAGGTAAATGTGAGGCAGCAGTCCTCCCTGAAATTCATCCTGATAAGATGTTCAGAGACAGTCACAGAGGAGCAGATTCTAGCCTAGTCTTGCTCTTCTCTGAGCTATGGTTAACTGACTGTTCAAAAGACCATCATCAGCCCAGGCCAACACCAGCTGCAGGGGCCACCATTGTCCTTGGGCGTCTGCCCCAGCTCCCCTCAAGCTCCCTTAGAAATCCTAGTCTTTGGGCAGTTGTGAGTGGTCCACTTTTGTCCCTATACTGCTGTTAACTTCTTCTCAAGGTAACCACAGGCACAACAGAATGAAAGGCTGCTTAGTCCTGTGTCATCTCCAGGAGCAATTACAGATTGGACCATTGTAACTCACAGGGTTTTGATTGGCTGGTTTTCAAAAGTAGACTGCCAGGTCTTTTTTCCTAGTTCATCTTAGTCTGGAAGTGCTGCTGAAACATTTTCATCATCACAGCAACATGAAGCCTTCTCTTGATGGACAGGTGGTAGCCACACATGAGGTGCATTGGCCAGGAATCCAGCCCAGGTCTCCTGCATGTTGTTGCTAAGTGCCGTCGAGTTGGTTCCAACTCATAGTGACCCTATGTTGGGTTTCCAAGGAGTGGCTTGTATGTTTGAACCACTGACCTTGCAGTTCAAACTCACCTTGCGGTCCAGTACTTATCCTACAGTGCCATGCCAGATATCCTGTTTGGAAAGCAATTCTACCACTGAACCACCAATACATTGTCCCTGTGGTTATCCCTTACACTGTATAACTCCGTGAGCTGCTGTAATGAATTTCGATAGTTTCTTTGATTCCTCTGGGACACCTCCGTCCTTTTAGCCACAAACACTTTGCTCATTTCTGTTGCTGAGTTCCTCTAACCATGTCCCTCTTGCTACACTCCAAGTGTCTCCTGAATGGTGCTAGTTTTAGCATTTGCACAGTCATAGATTTCTCCTATGACTCACTTGTCACTGGATTAAATTTTTACTTTTAATGTTATTACTGCTGGTTTTTGCTATGCTGTCATTTTTTGTTGTCCAACTCCCTCTTCAATGATCCATATTTGTAAAATGACACATGGGTTTATCTCTGGGAGACAAGGGACAACTGAATAACAGATCCCAGGGACTAGTCACGGCAGTCTCAGAAAGAAGTGACCCAATTGGTCATTGATCATGATGCACACATTTTATTTAGAGTGATGTGTGGACTGAAGAGCCAGCAGTAAACTGTGTACTTCATGCCATTACTTACAATATACCAGGAGAACTGATATTTGAACCATATGGTTTAGGACTGGCGTTACTTAACTGAACCAATGTAAATGAGATTTATACACATTGGAACCGTGCAAAGTGAAGGTTGTCTGGACTTCAGGAAAGTGATTATCTGCTTTGTCATAGCTACTTAACTCTATCATCATAAATAAATAATGACCATATTCCAACAAAAATTTTATTTACAAAAACAGACTACTAACTGATTGGAATACCTAAAAGGGGTTCTAGAACTTGCCCAGTGAAATAGGCCTCATGTGGAGCCTTTGCAGAGTATAGGACCTTAGGTGGAATCCTGAGCCCATCCAGAACTTTCTGAGGTGAGACATTCCCACTAGAAAGGACAAGCAGACCAGCTGGAACAGCTAGAGCAATAGAAGATACATCTTCAAAGAAAGATCATCAGGAAAAACCCAAAGCAAAAATGGCAGTATAACTACAAGAATAAGCAAGTTGTTCGCCAGGAAGCCATCAATGCAAGCAATCAAGTCCCTTCAAGACAAACCCCCTCTAAGACTGAAACGCAAAGGAAACACATGAGTAGGCATGTAAGCTTGCTGACAACCACATTGGTCTACTGGTGAGTGGAAGAGGGGGAAAGGTAGCAATGAAGAAATGGGCTGAGTTCAACCATGTTCCATAGACTCCTGTTGACCTGGAGATGAGAGAGAAGAGGAAGGACTGGTCCCTCTGGAGACAGAGACGATGACGTGGAGAGATGGAGTGGCTGGGTGGGAACTCTAGACCCAGAGAGGAGAGGGGCTGTGTGCTGATGACTGAGGGGGCAGGCTTGCGAGGTATATACCCTTTGGTTGTTTGATGCTGCATGGAGGGGTTTGTAATAATGGCAATGAAACGATATATGATAGGATGAATGTAAAGTTAATGTTCTCCATGTAAACTATCACATAATTCACAATAAAAACTTAAAAAAAAAAAAGACCCTAGAAGAGAAGGTCTGTGCCCTGCCTTGGTCATCAGTGTGTGAAATACAATGGCAGGTTCCCAGGGACTAATCACAACCATACTGAGACCACGAGGCCCACATATTGAGATGAAATTAGATAATATACTTGGAAACACTGTGCAATCAAGGGAATTTAATAAATACTATTGGCTTCCTCATTCACTACTTTAGCCACACATTTGAATTAATATATTTAAGGGACTTTTCTCTGAATCCCACCAATCATATCTTAGCATAATAATAAGGTTCTTTAACAAATTGCAAGGAGCTGTGGTAGAACAGTGGGCTAAAAGCTGAGCAGGAGAGGCTGGTGGGTTTGAACTGTTGACTTTGCAGTTAGCAGTCCAGTACTTATCCTATAGCACCATACCTAGACTTCATAAAGATTTATACAGTGTAAAATGAAAAGATATAGTCTCAGAAACCCTATGGAATGGTTCTACTCTGTCCTATGAGTCAGAATCAACTCAATGACAGTGGGTTTGAGTTTTAGCAAATGCAAGGCTCCTAGATGACACAAATGATTTGTGCTTAGCTATTAACCTAAAGGTTGGTGGTTCAAACTCACCCAACACAACATAAGAAAACCTACTGACCTGCTTCCATAAAGATTACAGGTCAATTCTAGTCTGTAACAAATAGCATTGCCATGAGTTGGAATAGACTCGATGGCAATCGGTTTGGTTTGGTTTGGCTTGGTTTGGTTTAGTTTGGTTTGGTTTGGCTTGGCTTAGGAAATGCAGTCCACAATTCTCCAAACTGTCTTTTAACAAAATAATGAACACAGATAACATCAAAATTCAATATTTACTAAATGCTGTATGGTGCCCCGGATTGAATTTTGGTAGAGAAATGGGACTTTAGTGGAAGGACAAGTGAAATCCAAGTAAAGTCTGTATTTTATAATATTCACCATACTAATTTTCTAAACTAATACTTTATTGGTTTTCAGGAAATGTTATATAACAGTTTAGGTTCCCACCATACTAATTTCTTAGTGTGACTGTCAGTATGTTGTACTGAGGTGGCTTGTGCATTGCCATGATGTTGAAAGCTCTGCTATTGGTATTTCAAATACTCACCCATGTAGACAAGTTTCAGCAGAACTTCTAGAGCTAGACAGACTGGGAAGAAAGGTCCAGTGATCTACCTCTAAAAATTAACCAATGAAAACCCTAGATCACAACAGATGTAGTGCTGTAAGAAGCCCCTCTAGGTTGAAGGCACTCAGGATACACACTAACTACAACATGGACTCAAGCAGACCACAAACCATGAAGATGGCCCAGGACCAGGGAATATTTTGTTCTGTTGCACATGAGATGGCCATGAATTGGAGCTGACTTGATGGCAGCTAGCAACAGCAGAACAATTCCTAGGCAATTGTATCATTTATTGTTTTTGTTACTGAGTGCCCTGGAGGTAACTAACTCCATAGCAATCCTGTATACACGCTGTATAAGATGTTAACATTAGGGGGAGCTGGGTACAGTGCATATGTGAATTCTATGCACTATCTTTGCAACTTTTCTGTTACATCTAAAAATATTCCAAAATAAAAATGTTCTTGTCTTTATCTCAGTTCTCCGAGAGTAAAAACAATATCCTCCTTCCCCCCCTTTTTTTCTTTATTTGAGAAAAAGGGAGGAAGAGAGACAGACATACTTCAAGGAAGTGGTTCATGCAATTGTGGGGCTGGAAGTCCTAAATCCATAGGTCAGGCCGCAACCTGGAGACCTCTGCTGGCTCACAGGATTGCTGGGGTTGACAGATCAAAAATCTGCAGGTCAAGCAGCAGGCCAGAGACTTCTGCAAGGAACTGGAGTCAGGTGACAAGAACAGTGCAGGACTGATAGCAAGCAAGCTATTCCAGAACATCCATTTATATTTTAAAGGCAGGAAACTCCCATTTCAACTGAGTAGCTGATCACACTAAATTGCATCATGAAAGAGCAACCAGTCTGATATTGTTACCAAGTACTGTCAAGTCAGTTCTGACACATAGTGACTTTATGCATAATAGAAGGTAACACTATCAGATGCTGCGCCATCCTCACAATTATTATACTTGAGTCCACTGTTGCTATCACTGTGTCAATCCATCTCCTTGAGTGTCTTCTTTTTTGATGACCCTCCACTTTACCAAGAACGATGTCCTTCGACTGGTCCTTCCTGATGATATATCCAAAGTATGAGAGACAAGTCTTTCCATCCTCGCTTCTAGGGAGCATTCTGGCTGTATTTCTCCCAAGACAGATTTGTTTGGTGTTCTGGCAGTCCATTGTGTGTTCAATATTCTTCACCAGCAGTATAATTCAAATGCATAGATTTTTGTTGATGATGATGTTGTTAAGTGCTGTTGAGTCAGTTCTGACCCATAGAAACCCTGTATGAGGTTCCCAAAGAGAGGCTGGTGAAATTGAACTGCTGATTTTGCCATTTAAAGCGACCTTGTAGTCCCGCGATTAACCCACAGTGCCACACCAGGACTCCAGATTCTTCTTAGGTCTTCCTTATTCATTGTCCAACTTTCACATGCACATGAGGCTATTGAAAATACTATGGCTTGGGTATTTTCATGGTTCACCTTAGTCTTCAAAGTGACATCTTTGCTCTTTAACACTTTAAAGAGGTCTTTTGCAGTAGATTTTCCTAATGTAATACATCATTTGATTTCTTGACAGCTGCTTCCATGAGTATTGATTGTAAATCCAAGCAAAATAAAGAATTTGACAGCTTCAATCTTTTCTCCATTTATCATGATGTCTATTGTCAAGTTCCATTTTGTAATTTCATGTGAGCAGCCAATCAGTTAAAAGAGGACTTTCCTTGTGTGTGTGTGTGGCGGGGGGAGGGGGGGTTGGCCTGCCCCCAGTATATAGATGAATAGATGAATATTCTGGATAGCTCTCTGTCAACCCTACACTCTTTCCATCATCAAACTTCCATTTCATGGGATGCAAACCTAGAGAAGTCTTCAGCCTTCTAATTGCAGATTTTGGGTTTGTCAACCCCTTCAAGCATGTGTGTCAGCAGAAATCTTCAACCTGCAGCCCAATCCATAGACTTAGGACTTGCCAGGCCCCACAATTCTGTGATCCATTTCCTTGAAGTAAATCTCTCTGTGTATATTTATACATATGCTTCATTGGTTTTGCTCCTCCAGAGAACTCAAACTAAGACAATAGCCAAACATTTTCCTGGCTCAAATGTTAATCAGTGAGACAGCATGATAGAAAACAAAATGTGATCTTTTTTTAAATGCCATGTATAAATTATTTGTTTTATGTTTGCTTAGTTTATGTAGGTTATTTGAGGGGTGGGGATTTAAGATTTTTTAAAGATTCAAATGGTTGAGAACTAAGTCACCCAGTATTATGTATCAGGGGCACACCTTGGAGGTAAATAGGCTATGGAATGACCCAGAAACAGATTACTCAATGTGAAAGACAAGAACAGATATTTTACAGGGAAAAAAAAAAAAAGATGTAAATGGCTCTTAAGTACAAGAAAAGTGGCTCAATGTCTTAATTATCTAGTGCTGCTCTGACAGAAATATCAGAAGTGAATGGCTTTAACAAATTTATTTTCCCAGTTTAGGAGTCTAGACATCTAGATTCAAGGTATTAACTCTAGGAAAAGGCTTTCTCTTTGTTGGCTCTGGAGGATAAAGCCCTTGTTTCTTTAGCTTCTGTTTCCTGGTTCCTTGGAGATCTCCTGTCGTTTGACATCTATCTCTACCCCATCTTTGCTCACTGGCTTGTTTGTTAAATCTCTTTTATATTTCCGAAGAGACATTAATTCTGCATCATTAGCACAATGGGATTATAACCAGAGGCATAGAGGTCTTAACCTCTATGTAAAACACACTCTTTGGTCATATAGTCAATCTATAACATTCCTCCCTTTGTTGTTGTTCAGTGCCATAGAGTCTGTTCTGACTCATAGAAACTCTATTTATGCACAACAGAATGAAACACTGCCCAGTCCTACACACGATTTTTACATTTGAACTCAATGTTGTTGCCACTGTGTCAATCCATCTCATTGTGAGTCTTCCTCTATTTTGCTGACCCTCCATTTTATTAGGCATGATGTCCCTCTTGATAACATGTCTGAAGTATGAGACACAAAGTCTTGCCAACCTGACTTCTAAGGAGCATTCTTAGTACACTTCTTCCAAAGCAAATTTGTTTGTTCTTCTGGCAGTCCACAGTACTTTGAAAATTCCTTATCAACACCATAATTCAAATGCATTGATTCTCCTGCAGTCTTCCTTATTCACTGCCCAACTTTCACATGCATATGAGACATCAGTTGGCTCCCCAAAATTCATGTCCTTGCCAAAAGTAAAATGCATTCACTCCATCACATTATCCCAAAAGCTTAAATTAACTCCAAATCCAAAATCTCATCTTCTGAATCACCTAAATCAAATATTGATGAGATTTTAGGTATATTCCATCTTGAGGTCAATTTCTTCTCCATTTGTAAACCTATGAAAAATCTAGACTTAAAGTTATCTGTTTCAAAAGTACAATGATGGAACATGCACAAGATAGACATTTCTACTGCAAATGGGAGAAACTGGAGGGAAACAGGCACAAAGTAAGTCTAAAATCCAGCAGAACAAATTACATTAACTCTTAATGCTTAAAAATAATTCTCTGTTCTTTGAGACCATCTGGGCAATGACCCACACTCCAGGTGTTACATATACTCTCTGGATTCAGAGTGGAGTTCCCTTGGCCCTGGGCTTCAGCTCTACCTTCCAGGTCTACTGGGATAACAACTCTGTTCCCATGGGTTTAGGTGGCCCCATTCTCCTACCCTGTCTGAGTGGCAACATTACTCCCTCTGTCTCAGCAAGCCCTGTTCTTCCCCTTGTGCATGGCAGCTCCATATTTTCAGCTTTGGGCAGTGGGCCCACCCTCCTGGCACACCTTACATCAGCCTCACATTCTAGAATGAAGCTGAAACCTAGAAAGCTGAGGTCCTACCCTTTGAGATCTAAAAGACCCTGATTCCCGTGTTCCTTCCAACATTTCTGCTGATCTCTGAACTGTTCTAGGATTGGTCCTTTTCTTTTCTTGGACAACAATGAAAGTAACTCCTTTTCCTATAAAATTCCAAGAGGTAGTAGACAGCATTCTCTGTTTCATACACTGATGAACTTTCTGCTGAGATAGTTGGTTAGATCTATCAGTCACAGGTTTAACCTCTTACACAAAAGATAGTGTAGCACATCCTTGGTGAAAACTGTGAGACTCATGTCTTTACTTTGCACAACAGAATTTTCCAAATCTTTAAGTTTTGTTTTCATTTTGCACAGTTCATTTTTAAGTCCATCTCTTTCCTCTCCTTTTTCTAAAAGCAGCACGGAGGAACTTCATGGCTCCATTGAAATCCTGATTAGAAATACCCTCAGTCAGTTCACACAAATTCTACTTTCCACCAAACATTGCAACATAATTCAGACAAGTTTTTTGTCACTTCCTAAATAGCATCATCTTTCTTTCATAGTTCAATCACATGTTCATCATTTTCTTTTTAAGTCTCACTAGAAGCACATTTTGGTGCTGTAGGATAAACACTGGACTATTAACCATAAGATCAGTGGTTCAAACCTAACCAGTCACTCCTCAGAAATCCTATACAGGGTCACTATAAGTCGAACTGACTTGACAACAATTAACAACAACAGAAGCACATTTAATTTCTAGCAGTATTCAGGCATCGTATGTATTCTCTAAGATGATAAGAGACTTCCTCTAGAGAACGCCCAGCAAGATGACAGACTAGGCAGTCACACTACAAGGATCTTCTACAACAAACATACAAGAGACCAAATAAAATACACAGATGAAAATTCTGGAACCCTGAGCTTCAGAGGAAAAGTTAGAGAAGTTGAGTGCTCGCTGAGAGAAGTTGAATAGAGATGGTGGGAGAGAGTGACTGACTAGTCAGCCAGACAGGGTTCCACCATCTTGAACTTTTGTGAGTAGCTTTGGAGACAAAAGGTTGCCTGGCAAAGCAGATTCACAAAGGCATCAGGAAAGTTGTGATTCCTTTTTTTCCCATGCTTCCCTCATGATCAAAGGTGTGGCCACTTCCAACCCTCATTCACCCCAAGTGCAAACCCTGCTTTCTGGGAGTTCGGAGCCATGTGGTTGAAAGCCATGCCAATGTGAGGCAGGGGCTAGTTTCATCAATTTGGTGTGTGACTTTAGTGCCTGGATTCAGGCTGGTTCAGCCCCAGACTTACAGAACCTGCAGAGCCATCAGACCAACCTTTTACAGTCACTCTGCCCCTGTGGTCCTAACAGACACTGAAACCAGCTCCCTCAAGGGCCTCCAGGAACTACTTCCAGATTGAGTGCCCTGAACATATATTAAGGCCAATAGGAACTCCATCTAGGACCAGGAACTCTGTTTCTGTTACCACATTCCTCCCACACCCACCCTCTGAGATCCTTGGCTTACAGAAGTCCCGCTCCAAAGTTTGCTCTTCTCCAGGTCCAACAGTTGTACTTTTATTTTTGGTTTTTTTTGGGTGGTGGCTTGGGGCGGTCATTGGGTTGGTTTGCTTAGTCTTTCTCATCCCTCTTTTCTTTCTATTACCATGAATTTTATCCTTTCTATCTATGCTTTAGTTTTTCCTTCTTTTCTTTTCTTTCTCATTTCCCCCTTTCTTCCCCTCTCCTCTCCCCACCTCCATACACACTCTAGAGCTTTCTGTATTGCTCTCTACTCTTGTTTCCTTTTCGTCTTCCCTCTCCCTCATTTTTCTAAGAGTTGTTTTTTTTTTTCCTTTAATTTCCTGTCTTATTTTTCTCTTCATAACCCCATTTTCCTGTTCCTCTTTTTATCTTTTTAGTTATTATATTCTTTTTCTGGTTGTTGCCTGTTTTTAATTTCTGTTGGTTCCTTGTTTGTTTATTCTGTTTTGTTTCTTGTGTTTGGGGGGTGTGGAGGTGGGGAGAAATTTTCTCTTTCCATCCAACAGGTGACAGCAACTGTAGTCATACAGCCCAGCCACAATGTTACCCTCTGCAACTCCACCCACTCGGCAAGAGTCAATGCCAGTTCCAATACCACCTGATCACCAACACCAGCCAAACCCACACTAAACTGAGATGCACAAATGACAAACAAGAATGTTGTACACACTTCCATTCTTCTAACTACACTGACAGAAGACATTTAGTGAGCGCTTAGGAACACATCAACTACAAACATCAAATAAATACAAATATGATAACTCCACAATATCCCAGAGGCAACAGGCAATTTTAGCTCACATGAAGAAACAAGAGATAATTGCTCAAACAAATGACCAAGATGTAGAGTCAGAAAATGTTTCTGAGGAAGAAACGATAATGGAACTAATTGAAAAATAATTCCAAATAATGCTATTTAGGTACATTTAAATGGTTGCCAGAAAGATCAAGGAAAGCAAGAACACAGAAAAAACTTCAGAAGAATTTAGGAAAATACTACAAGAAGAAACAGACAAATAAATGCCCATTTTGAAGCTATACAAAACCTGCAATTTGAAATCTATAAGATTAACACTAAGATTTCAGAAATGGACAATACATATAGAAAGGGCAAAGGAGTCACTTCGAAGCAATGGAAGCCTGAATTAGTGAGCTGAAGATAAATTTCTCAATCCTAGTATGCCTGGTGTAAATACTA
>NW_006408930.1:1525438-1526023 GCF_000296735.1 Chrysochloris asiatica | reverse complement strand
AGTGCCATCGAGTCGGTTCTGACCCATAGCGACCCTGTACAGGGTTTCCGAGGGTGTAAATCTTTACGGGAGTAGAAAGCCTCGTCTTTCTCCCAGTAGTTTCAAACCTTGACCTTAAGGTTCGCAGCCCGATTCGTAACCACTATGCTACCAGAGCTCCTTTGTGGGTATTTATAGAAGATGGGAAAAAATAATAAATTGTGAAAAAAATCATGATTGGTCCCACAGTTGCAGGTGAGACTATGGAAGCAAGAAAGGGACTATGCTTAGGATACTACACTATTGCAGACTAGAAAAATTTACAGAATTTGTTCTGGGGTCCCCCAACCACCTTGGATCATGCAGTCCTGATACCCCGATTTCTATGAAGTAAACACCCAGGCAAATCCGCTCAGAAGGAGACTGCCCCTCCTGGTCTGGTTAGAGTAGTAGTAGTAACCCACTTTCAAATGCACTTTGCTTTAGGGCAAAGCTTTTCACATTACCAGTTGTCCTTGCTAAGTGCCTTCCAGTGGGTTCAGACTCATAGCAGCGACCCTCTATAGGGTTTCAGGGGCTTTTTTTTAATGTTTTATTGTGAATTAT
>NW_006408930.1:1518841-1524408 GCF_000296735.1 Chrysochloris asiatica | reverse complement strand
CCCTCCCTCCCCATTTGGGTATCCAATGTCCAAGTTGCCCCTGTCTGTCTACTCTGTGTGTGGAGGGGGTGGGAATGTTTCTTGCTGTAAGGATTGTATCGCCTCTTTTGTGTCACTGTATTTGTATGCATAGGTCAAGTTCATCAGCTTGGATCAGCTCAATCTTCTCCCCCCCACCCTTCTTTCTTCTCCTGGTTGAACTCTGATCATCCAGTCATCCAGTCCCTGTCATGTGGGTGTCATCTGCAAGTGTGGGTGTTCTTCTGCATATGCCCTCTCTTCCCATCAGCCGGAAGCTCCATTCTCCACTTGAGTCCTCTGTGGCCACGTCACTGACCCTGGGCCCAGGAGTCCTCGGGTCTCCTCGCACTGTTTGTCTAGGCTCCCTCTTGAAAGCTTGTAAGCCAGTCACTTATTGCCTTTAAAGCCCTCCCAATTTGCATAGCCAATGTCCAAGTTGCCCATTCAGAGGCTTTTTTAAAATCTTTGCAGGACCACAAAGTTTCATCTATTTCCTGTGGAGCAGCTGGCAAGCTTGAACCATTGCTGTTGGTTTTAAATGCTGTTATGTCAATTCTGACTCATAGCGACCCTGTTGGTTTCCGAGGAGCACTTGGTGGGTTTGAACTGCCAACCTTGTGGTTTGGAGTCCATTGCTGACAGCACCACACCGGACCTTGTGATTCTCAGTCCAGGGCTTATCATATGGAGTCACTGTGCTCCTGGTTAGTAGCTAGAAAGAACTCAATGGAAGCTGAATTTATGTCAAGACTCAATATGGATTTAAGGCACTGTAAACCAGCTTTCCATAAAACAAGTGCTCAGAATTTAAGGTCTAACATACTGCCAAAAAATCTAGATGTCGAGGCAGAGATGATGGCATGGAGAGATTGAGCAGCTGAGGACTCTAGACTCATAGAAAGAGAAAGGCTGTGTGCTGGTGGCCAGGAGGCTGGCTTGCAGAATGTGCCCTTTGGTTGTTTAAAGATTTATATACATCCCTGCATTTTTTTTATACATCAAAAATGAAAAGAAAACAGAGGGAATAGAAGCAAATGCTGTTAACCGATGATGCATGGAGGGGATTGTAAGCATTGCAATGAAACAAAATACAACAGGTTGAGTGAAAAACCAATGTCTTCCCATGTAAACTATCACTCAATTCACAATAAAAACTTTTTATTAATAATTATAAAATCTAGATGTCCTTCAATGCAGATGCACAAGACCTTTTTAAAGTGTTGAAGAACAAAAATGTCAACTAGAGGACTAAGGTGCACCTGACCCAAGCCATGGTATTTTCAATAACCTTATGTGCATGCAAAAGCTGGACAGTGAATAAGGAAGACCGTAGAAGAATTGATGCTTTTGAGTTATGGTGTTGGAGGAGAATACTGAAAATGCCATGGGCTGTCAAAAGAACCAATAGATCCGCTTTGGAAGAAGTGCAACCAGAGTGCTCCTTGGAGTCCAACATGGTCTCATATTTCAGACATATTGTCAGGAGAGACCAGTCGCTGAAGAAGGATATCATGTTTGGTAAAATGGAGGATCAGAGAAAAAGAGGAAGACCCCCAACGATATGGATTGGCCAAGTGGCAGCGTTGATGGACTCAAGCGTGGCAACAGTAGTGAGGTTGGCCCAGGATCCGGCAGTGTTTCGTTCTGCTGTGCGTAGGGTCGTTATGAGTCGGTGCCAACTCGATGGCACCTAACAACAACAACACAACTCATGGAAGCAGCAGTCAAGATATCAGACAATGTTGGCATTAGGCAAATCTGCTGCACAAAACCTCGTGTGATCAAGAGCAAAGATATCAGTTTGAGGATTAAGATGCACCCGACCCAAGCCATGGTATTTTCAATCGCCTCATATGCATGTGAAAGTTGGACAATGAATACAGAAGACCATAGATAAATTGATTCATTTGAGTTGTGGTACTGGAAACGAATATTAAAGGCACCATGAGCTGCCAAAAGAACAAACAGATCTGTACGAGAAGAAGCACAACCACACTACTCCTTAGAATCCAAATGGGCAGACTTCATCTCTCATACTTTGGACATATTATCAGGAGTGACCAGTCTCTGGAGAAGGAAATCATGCTTGGTAAAGAGGAGGGATAGTGAAAAAGGGCAATCCCCAATGAGATGGATTGGCACAGTGACAGCAACAATGGGCACAATTGTAGCAGCAATTGTGAAAATGGCACAGGACCAGAAGTTTCATTTTGTTGTACATAGTGTCACTATGTATCGGAACTGACGCGACAGTAACTAACAACAAAGCATGTAAAACTACAATTATCTCAAAATTTAAATTTAAATTTTTTAAAACAGCTGATTGAAGTCACATTAATTCTTGTAGATAGTTGTTAAGTGCCACAGAGTCTATCACGACTCATAACGGTACAGAGCAACTGCTCAAACCCTTCAAGTAATTAGAGTGTTGTTGTGTGTCGTCAAATCAGTTCTGACCCATAGTGACACTGAATAGGGTTTCCAAGGAGCAGCTGGTGACCTTGAACCACAGACCTTGAGGTTCAAACCGACTTTGCAAACCAGCGTATTAGTCCACAGCGCCACACTAGCCTGGCACCCAGGTCTGAGACCTGACTTCAACCTTCCAGAACATCTCTTCCATACCCTCACACACTGTTTCTTCTACCCAAAACACACCTGTTTTCTACCATCTGGTGAACTGAGTTTGCTTTCATTTGCCCCTCTGTTCAATCTTGCCCCTCCAGACCTCCACTACTACACTAAAGTTTATTCTTTGCACACTTGGCACCCTGTGCTGCAGTCACTCTCCAGCCAGACTGTGAGCTCCCCATGAGGCAGGAGTTAACAATGATGTAACCTCGGGAGGTGTTATCATCTGCACTTCTTTATTTTAGGATGAAGAAGTTGTGGTTCAAAGAAATGAAGTAATGTGTCAAGGTCACACTGATCAAAATAATGACAGCCAGCAATTACAACATAGCCCTGCTGTGGGCTGAGGCAGATGCTGGAGGTCAGAGTCTTTGAGAGGATTCCCTGGAGGAGGACCCAGCTCAAATGAAAGCCAGAGAGTTAAGTACAAGGCCCTATGAAGAGCCCCTTTAATCTATGATGAGATGAGGTTTGATGATGTTAGTCATTTAGTCAGACAGCAACCATCTGTTGAGTCAGTTCCGACTCATAGCAACCCTCTATAGGATTTCTGAATTGCAGCTGATGGGTTTGAACTGCCAACCTTGTGATTCCACAGTGCCTCACCAGAGCAGTTACTAGGTACAAACAAAGGCTCTGAGAACAAAATTCTCCAAGAAGAAAGCTAATAAAAAGCACTGATGGTGAGATGTGACAGGAAGAAAATAAAACAGAGACATGGAGCCTAGCAGGCCTCTTGGAAAGAGTCACTATGAAAGCAAAGACTGTCTTGAGGACAGGAGATTTCTTTGGATATCTACTGTATCCCCAGCACCTGGCCCAGTGCCTGGGGTATAAACAGAAGACAGCAAATGCTCATTGAGTGGATTCTCAGTGCTAGACTATTTCTAAGAACTGTAGCCCCGTGTTGTTGTTGCTAAAGTGCCACCTAGTGGGTTCTAACTCATAGCGACCATATATAGCATTTCCAAGGCTATAAATCTTTATGGGAGTAGAAAGCCTCATCTTTCTCCCATGGAGTGGCTGGTGGGCTTGAGCTGCCAACCCTGTGGTTCACAGTCAAATGTTTATCCTATAGAGCCACTGTGCTCCCCCTGTAGCCCTATGTTGTTGTTCTTAAGTGTCATCGAGTGGGTTCTGACCCATAGTGACCCTGGATAGGGTTTCCAAGGAGCTGCTTGTGAGCTTGAACTGCCAACCTTGCAGTTCAAATGGCTTTGCAATCTGGCTCATTAACCCACAGCGCCACATCAGGCCCCATAGACCCCCAGAAAAGTCCCCTGAACAGCTATGGTGGGCCCAGCTGTTCTTCAGAACTCTGGTTTTAGCCCTGCCCAGGGACTGATGGGGCCTGACTCCAACATCTGTTACTTTACCTCTCCAAGAGTCCTTGAGAAAGGAGCCTAGGGAGCCTGTTGGAATGTGAAAGCATTCATTAATCACAAGACCTTGCCCATTTTACAGTCTGTTCATTGTAAACCAATCACCCATAAGAATTCCATATTTTACTTCCTTGTAAGATGTTTTACGGGCCAACTGGTTTTACCCACCTAGAATGACAACCTTTCCCTGGGGGCAGATGAGAACACCAGTCCTTGGGCAGGGCTAAAACCAGAGTTCTGAAGAAGTATGGATGTGGGACAGAATAAGAATTGTCTGTCCTACCAAAAGCCTTTGCTGTGGAAGCCATCTTGAAGAAATGCTGCACACGCATCCTATTAGCATATTGTTGCTGTTGTTGTTTAAGGGCAGTTGAGTCTGTTCCCACCCACAGCGACCCTGTACAGAGTTCCCCGGTAGCTGGTGAGCTTGAACCACTGACCTTGAAGTTCAAATCAACTTTTCAGTTCTGAGCATTAAACCACAGCACCACACCAGGGGGCCACTTCCTGAAAATCCCTGCCTATGCCTGTGAATAAACATGGCGACTTTTCCCCACCCAAAATTTTTTAAACCCCATCCATCCAGGCCTTTGTTAGGTAGTCAAGGGTTCAGGGTTACATTAAGCCCTCCCTGTCTCCACTTGCAAGCCTATTTCCTACAATAAACCTTTTCACATATGGAACCCCTGCCTTTCTTGACTATTCTCAATCAGTAGAAGGTAAGAGCACTTCCTTGGAGGGCAGAGGTGTAAGTTGCACACCAGGTAACAAAACTATTGACCTATTACTGTTGTTATTGTTGTTGTTGTGACGTCACATCGAGTCAGTTCCAACCCACAGCTACAGGGTTTCCGAGGAACAGCTGGTGAGTTTGAACCACCGACCTTTCAGTTCAAAACAACCTTGGTGTCCAGTACTCCTCCAACAGCACCACACCAGGATCAAAAACAAGCTCTGATCTGGACTGGTTTGCATAGGTCAGAATTACTTCCTTAAGTAGCTTGCAAATCAACCAGCTCAATGCCATCAAGTGGATTCCACCTCGTAGCCACTATATAGGACAGAGTAGATTGTTCCTTAGGATCTCCAAGACCATAAATCTTTATGAGAGCAGACAGCTTCATTTTTCTCTCTCTACAATTAGTTACTTGTTGTTGTTGTTAAGTGTCGTTGAGTGGATTCCGACTCATTGCAACCCTGAACAGGGTTTCCAAAGAGCAGCTGGTGGGTTTGAACCAGAGTCCAGTGCTTTTCCTACAGCACCACACCAGGAGTCCTAGCCCTCAGGAAAGCCTTGTTACATATTAAGACCTCCACTCCAGGCAGGTTGTGGTTACGAATCGTGCTGCTAACCTCAAGGACAGCATTTCGAAACTACCAGCTATTCTGTGGGAGAAAGATGAGGCTTTCTGCTCTCGTAAAGATTTACAGCCCCAGAAACCCTGTACAGGGTCGCTATGAGTCAGAACCGACTCCATGGCACATAACCACAACCACCACCACTCCAGGCAGAGTTTTCTGCAATGACCCACA
>NW_006408930.1:1510997-1517801 GCF_000296735.1 Chrysochloris asiatica | reverse complement strand
CTGAGGTTGTAAATCTTTATGGGAGCAGAAAGCCTCATCTTTCTCCCGCGGAACAGCTGGTAGTTTCAAACTGCTGACCTTGCGGTTCGCGGCCCGATTTGTAACCACTACGCTACCAGAACTCCATATATATCCCAATTTGTACCAAATAAAAAATTAATGCTGCATGTACCAGAGTTAGCTGGATCTGAGCTATTTCCTCTTTACTTTTCTCCTGGCTGGAGTGAATCAAACTTTCTCTTTCCACCTTGGAGTCTTGAGATTGGTCTGTTCAAACTGCATTGGCAGAACATACTCCACTGCAGTAACAATAGTAGTGTCTCTTTTGGAATAAGGTCACATTGTGTCCATACAGAGCACCCCTCCCCGCCAGCTCCGCCCAGTACACTTGTGAAAGAGATTGGTTACACTCATTGGTCACATAGGGCAAGTGCTCAGTGTGCTTGGTATGACCCAGGGTTTCCATACCAGCAAAGGTTTATTATAATAAAGAGGCTTGCAAGCCAGGTTGTTGTTGTTGTTAAGTGCCTTCGAGTCGGTTCCGACCCATAGCGACCCTGTACAGGGTTTCCGAGGGTGTAAATCTTTACGGGAGTAGGTTTAATATAATGGTTAAAACCCTGACTCCCCAAACAAAGGCTTTGATGAGATTTAAAAAGCCTTTAGGTGGGAGAAAGGTATCGTGTTTATTCATAGGGAATAGGTGGGGAATTCTGGGAAGTGACATTTTTAGGAGGGGGGTCATGCTAATTAGGGAGTCCTGGTGTGACGCTGTGGGTTAATGCACCTGACTGCAAAGCCGTTTGAACTGCAAGGGTCGGCGCTTCAAGCTCACTAGCTGCTCCTCAGAAACCCTATACAGGGTCGCTATGGGTCGGAACCGACTCGACAGCACTTAACAACAGCAACAATGCTAATTGGGTGCGTGTACAGCATTTCTTCAAGATAGATTCCACCACAAAAGTCTCTGTTAGAGGCAGACCAAACTTATTATGGGATGTCACTCATATGCTGTTCTTTGGGACTCCAGTTTGAGCCCCTCTCAGAGGCTGGTGTTCCCCTCTGCCTCCAACAGAAGGTTGTGCAAGATGAAACCAGTCAGCCTGCTCTTTCAATTGCATGTCTCAGGATGTAGGTTAACTTATAGAAAGAAAGTTGCTTGAGGTAAACAAACTGTAAAATGAGCAAGTTCTTGTGATTAATGCTTTCACATTCCAAGAGGCCCACTAGGTTTCCTGTCTCATTTATATATGGAAATTTTAATTTCTACTTAGCTTACCACAAGGAAAAATTGGGTCAAGAAACCAAAAAAGAAGGGATGCCTCGGTACAATTTTACTTTCTGAAAACACACTTCTGCAAGAAGTTCCCTAAAAGGTTGCTTTAAACTGAAATTGCATTTTGTTCAAAACCAGATATATTTCCTAAGCTTTTGTTGTTGTGGTGGTTTAGTGCTGTCAAGTCGGTTCTGACTCATAGTGACCTTGTATAGGGTTTCTGATGAACAGCTGGTGGGTTTGAACCACTGACTTTGTGGTTCACAGTCCAGTATACACTAGGACTTTTACACTGCCTTTGATTATACCTGACTTCATCTCTAGGTCAGAGTCCTGGTGTGACACTGTGAGTTAATATGCTGGACTGCTAAATCGGTTTGAACCGCAAGGTCGACAGTTCAAGCTCACCAGCCACTCCTCGGAAACCCTGTACAGGGTTGCTAGGAGTCAGAACCAACTTGACATCATTTAACCACACCAACAAATTATCTATAGGTCAGGTAAGTAGGAGGGTGGGTACAATTTGGGATCAGTGAGACCACTTCTGAGTGAGGTGACCTTAAATGAACCCCATCACTATTCATTCTAAACCCCAACATGAGGCCAATCTCCCTATTGCATTAGGCTTTTGGGGTATTCCCAGGGGAAATCAGTAAAATGTTAAGGTAAAAGCAGTGAGTTGTTGTTGTTGTTGTTAAGTGCCATCGAGTCGGTTCTGACCCATAGGTCCATCCCTAGTCCTTAGTCTCACCTCATGATGAGTCAGAGCCCATGCCTGATTCAAGAGCAAGCATTTATTTACAGGGCATGATGCTGACTCTGGGGAAATAACCAGAAAGGCTATGGGTGGGGGAGGGAGGCACACACAGGTTGTCACAGCAGCACTGTTGTAAGGGAAGAAAGTGTATCTATCATATCCACCAGTAGACAAGTGGTAAGTGTTTGAGAATACACCAATGTACAACCATCAACTACATATAAAAACGTTATCACAATGTCTTGGAGAAACCAGACAATTTCAGCTTACACAAAGAAAAATGACAGTGCCTCAAACAAGTGATCAAAATACAGAGTCAGAAAATATCGCACCAGAAATAGTATTGTAACTACCTGATAAGGAATTTAAAAGAACATTCGTTAGGCAACTTCAACAGATTACAAAGAAGATCAAGGAAAATAAATAAAACTGTGGAAATTTTCAGGAAACTAACGTGCAAAATAATTGGAAAAAATAGGACCATGTAAAAACAGCTATTAGAAAGTCAGAAGATTAACACTAAGACTTCAAAGGTAGGTAATAATCTGGAAGGACAAAGAAACATAATTGAATTAATGGAAAGCCAAATAACTGAGCATGAAGAAAAATCTCTCAATACTCATCTAATAGAGGAATAATCTGAAAAAGAACAACAACAACAAAAAAAATCTGAAGAAAGCCTAAGGTTTATGTGGAACATATCAAGAGAAATAACTTATGTGTGATAGGAATTTCAGAACAGGAAGAGAAGAAAGAAAGAAAGAGAGAAAGAAAGAAAGAGAAAGAAGGGAGGGTAGAAAAGGAGGAAAGGAAGGGAGGGAGGGAGGAAGGAAGGAAAGGAAGAAAGAAAAAGAATAGAGAATATTGTCCTAGAGTCGTTGGAAGAAAACTTCCCTAACTTCCCTAACAAGAAGACAATCATTCAAAAAGTTGAACAAACTCCAAACAGGATAGACCCCAAAATAAAATCACCTATACTCTGGTAGCTTAGTGGTTACGAATTGGCTGCTAACCTCAAGGTCGGCAGTTCGAAACTACCAGTGGTTCTGCGGGAGAAAGATGAGGCGTTCTGCTCCCCGTAAAGATTTACAGCCTCGGAAACCCTGTGCAGGGTCACTATGAGTCAGAACCAACTCCACGGTACTTAACAACAACAACAACAACATACATATTATAATCACCTTTTCAAAAGCAAAGGCAAGTAAAGAATCCTGAGAGTAGTTCAGGAAAAATGAAAAGTTATATACAAAGGAGAACTAATAAGGTAAAATTCTGATTTCTCAGCAGAAACATTCAGGCAAGAAGACAATGTAATGACATATATAAAAACTCTGAAAGAAACAAATTGTCAACCAAGACTCATATATCCAGTAAAACTGTCCGTAAAATATGACAGCGAAATTAGGTCATTTTCAGACAAACAGAAATTAAAAGAATTTGTAAAAACCATACTAACTTTATTTTAAAAAGTACTAAAGTGTGTTCTTTGGACAGAGAACCAACAGCAGTAAACAATAAGTCTGATTACCATGCACAATAGTATCACCCAGAAGTCAGCCCAGACATAGAAGCACGCAAAGTAAAACAGGCCTATAAGACTAAAAAGAGAGAACCAGAGATACAGTTGTAAAAACAACAATAAATAAACCGTAAAGTAAAAAGAAAGAACAATGTAACATTCAGATGAAGGGGAAATCAAATACATTTTCAAGAAAAAAATTAAATAGATAAAATAAACCTGACTGTAACCCTAAACACTAGACCAAAACTTACTCCTAGTCCTGGCCCAACCCTTACCCTTAACACTAACCCTAGTCCCAACCATGACCCTAACAGTTAATGAAGTCTTCGGCCTAACCTAGATCTTGCCATAGTCCCAATCCTAACCATCACTCCTTACTCCTGCCCACCTCCCAAATATAATATATATATTTTTAAAAATACACTTATGTATCCTTTGCATAATTAAAAATTAACAAAACCATGCAAAGAGGCTACTCCTAGCATTGGTCCCAGATACAACTGAGCCTAGAAATTGAGTACCTTCATGAAGAAACGGAGGACCCAGGAGAAGCTAGGTGCCCATTGGTCAGAGTCACCTGCTTCCTCAGGCCCCTGTGCTGATCTGTAAAATGGCAGCAGTTTTCCAAGGCCAATGGTGCAGAGGTCCTGAGCTATGTTCATGGCACAGTGGTTAAAGTGCTCAGTTGATAACCCAAAGGTCAGCAGTTTGAACCCACCAACTGTTCTACAGGAGAAAGATGTGGCAGTCTGCTTCTGCAAAGATTTACAGCCTTGGAAACCCTATGAGTTCTATTCTTTCCTCTAGTTTTGCTATGAGTCAAAATTGACACGAGGAGTCCTCGTGGGTTTGGTTGGGTAGGGCTGGGTTTGGGTTTGGCCAGAAACTGTAGTTTCTCCCAGACCAGATGAAAGAGTGGGCATTTCCTTTGGGGAGAAAGGCATGGGTCCGGTGTGGTCATGTTACCCCAAAAGGAGCACTGACGCTCTCTAATGAATACATTCAGGCAACTCATTATTCTGTAAGCAGCAGAGTTTGTTTTGCAGACAAAATTTTTCATAAGCTTGTAAGAAAAAAAAGAAAAGAAAAACCCCTTTTTCCATGTCAGACCTTATACTCTGAAATATGTCACCAACAGCATAGAAAGCGTGAGGCTGTCTCTGACCAGGGTCAAGAGTGGTGAGAGGGAGGAGGGGTTTGGTAGAAGGAAAGAGGATAGGAGAGAGGTCTCCAGGAGTCAAGGGGTGGAAAGAAGGAGGAAATCAGAGGGAGTGGAGATCCCCAAGACTCAGGAAGGAGGAGGGAAGATGTGGGATCTGCTTTCTGCAGCTCTCACATCAAAAGTCCTGCAGATTCCACCCACCCTGCCTACTATGTAGCAGACATACCAATACCAGGCTGGTCTCCTTGCCCAACATCTGCCAGACCCTGCCCAGCTAGATGAGTGATTTTCACCAAGCTTCCCAGAACAGGAAGGGAGGACTCACACTCCCCAACAAGGGCTGCCAAAGATGACATCAGTCAGAAGTCATCGCATGCTGACATGCTCATCAAGGTTACCTGGTGCTCATCAAGGTTACCTGGTCAGGGCAGCAATTTTATCTTTAGAGCCCTTTGGCATGGACAGCTAAAGAACTAAGAGCACTCACGTGTATGAAAATAACCTCAGCTGTGGTAGAATTGATTCAATGGCAATGGGCTTCAATGACTGAGAAAAGAAAGTCTATATGAGACAACAGTACAATTTATATTACAAGTTTGGTGTGCGACATATGCAACAAATAACTCTAGCACAGTCCAAATCTGTCCAACTGGAATGTTGGAACTGGAATAGACCAAAAAAGAGACTCAATTAAGTTGGCTAGGAATCACCAGAATTGCTAGAAATTACTGTTATTAAGTGCCATCGAGTCAGTTCTAACTCATAGTGACTCTGTAGGTTTCTGAGGAGTGACTGATAGGTTGGATTGTAGTTCAGTGCTTATCCTACAGCACCATACCAGGATCCCAGATGGCTTTCCTTGTTTATTCTTCAACAAATATATATTTAGTTGAACCAACTGGATGACACTTAACAACAACAGCATTTTCATTTTTAAAGCCCCACACATGGATTTCTAAAAGATCCCATTAGAATTTCATAATAAATTACTAGACCTGTTGTTGTTAAGTGCC
The DNA here is from genome assembly GCF_000296735.1 of Chrysochloris asiatica. Taxonomy (NCBI): domain Eukaryota; kingdom Metazoa; phylum Chordata; class Mammalia; order Afrosoricida; family Chrysochloridae; genus Chrysochloris; species Chrysochloris asiatica. Next base: position 1,512,071 of record NW_006408930.1, on the reverse strand, counting down.
ATCAAGTCATTTCCGAGTCATAGTGACCCTGTATAGAGAGGGTTTCCAACGAGTGGCTAGTGAGTTTGAACTGCTGACCTTGTAGTTCAAACTGACCTTCCAGTCCAGTGAATTATCCTGCAGTGCCACACCAGGACTCCAGACCTGGATTGTCGTTATTGATGTTGTTGTGAAGTGTCATCGAGTCATTTCCAACTCATAGTGACCCTGTATAGGGTTTCTGAGGAGTGGCTGGTGAATTTGAACACCAACATTGCAATTCAAACCAATCTTGCGGTTCAGCGAATTATCCCACAGCACCACACCAGGACTCATGTAAGAAACACAAAATGACAAGTTCTGTGGTGTCTAAAGCAGCAAATGTGCTTGACTTGGACCCTTGGTAATGGGGAACTCCCCTGAGTAGATGGCCTATGCAGACAACAGAACCCAGTGCATTTGCAACCAGCCTTCCCTGGGGGTGAATGTCTCAGGGCTGTTCTCATCTCAGCCCTGCATGTTCCTGCTCATCTTCTTCAGGGGTAAGCAGCTGGGAGCAACAGACACAACTGTTGCCTAAGGGAGCAGGCACTGAGTTGACTAGCCCAGCACTCACTACCTGGATAAAACTTCTAGCCACCAGGAAGATCAGCTTCTACTCACGAAGGCCTAGGGCAGGAAGGGCAGCCTATGATCTACAACCCTGGTTCTATCCTTTGAGCCAAAAGTCACCCAGGCCACCTAGTCTGGCAGCCACAGATTTTCACAGCGTCATCCCTGGCAGCTCAATGGGAAATTATGTGGAAAGTAGGAGGGACAAGGACCACCTCTTGTCACCTTGAACCTCACCCCTCTACTGTCTGTCTTTTGTCTTCACCTGAACTAAGTCAGGGATTCAGCGTATTGGCACAGCCCAGAATTCATGCATTTACTTTTATCCTGTGTATTTTAAACTTTAAAGAGTTGCCAAAGTGTTGCAGACCATGTAAGACTAATCAGAGGTTCGAGGCCCGCTAGGGCCGAGTGTAACAAATGAGGCCACTGGCAGTTAATGGCAAATTGCTTTCATATTAATATTCAGGTATATATATTAAA
>NW_006408930.1:1494592-1510172 GCF_000296735.1 Chrysochloris asiatica | reverse complement strand
CCAAAGGAAGGAAAGAAGAAATGTTTAGCTAAGGAAAACCTTATGGATAGCAGCGGAGCATTGTTAGATACAGTGCCAGAAGACAAAAACACTATGAACAGCACCAGAATGTTATCAGATAGGACTCGTGGTGTGGTGCTGTAGGATCAGCACTGGACTGTGAACTACAAAGTCAGCAGTTCAAACCTACCAGCTGCTCCTCAGAAACCCTATACAGGGTCACTATGAGTCAGAACATACTCAATGGCACTTAACAACAACAACAACAACATTGTCAAATATGACTGAGAAAGAGCTGCCTCTTCAAAGTATAGTTGACCATGATAATGTAAATGGAGTAAAGCTTTCTGATTTTGCTGATGGGACACAACTCAAAATGAAGAGAAACAGGTGCAAACATCCATTCAGAATCAGAACATGGAATGTATGGAAGTATGAATCTAGGGACATTGGAAGTCATCAAAAATGAAATGGAACATAAAGATCAATATCCTAGGCATTAGTGAGCTGAACTGCACTGGTACTGAGATTTTGCATATGACAATCATAGGGTTTACTATGCCAGGAACAACAAATTCAAGAGGAAAGACGTCACATCCATCATAAAAAGAAACATTTCAAGATCTATCTTGAAGTATGGGAACATGGTGGCTCCGTGCAATAAGCACAGGACTGTGAGCCACAAGGTCCACAGTTCAAGCCTGCCAGCCACTATTCAGGAGAAAGATGAGAACTTCTGCTCCTGCAAAGATTTACAAGCCTCAGAAAACCTACATAGAGTCAATTTGGAACCGACTCAAGGGCACCTAACAACAACTATATTGAAGAACAATTCTGTCTGTGATATGCCATATACCTACAAAGAAGACCACTATTATTCAAATTTATGCACCAACCACTAAAACCAGAGACCATGGAATTGAAGAATTCTACCAACTTCTTCAGTCTGAAATTGATCAAACATGCAATCTAGACGTACTGATAATTACTGGTGATTGGAGTGCAAAGGTAGAAAACAAAGATGGAAAATTTGGTCTCGATGATAGAAATGATGCTGGAGATCACATTATAGAATTTTGCAAGACCAATGACTTATTCATTGCAAATTTTTAAACAACATAAAAGGCAACTATACATGGACCGCACCAGGTGGAGTACACAGGAATAAAATTGACTACATCTGTGGGAAGAGAGTTTGGAAAAGGTCAATATCATCAGCCAAAACAAGACCAGGGCAGACTGTGGAACTGACCATCAACGCAAGTTCAGGCTGAAGCTGAAAAAAATGAAAATAAGACTATAAGAGCCAAAATATGACCTTCAACACATCTCTCCTAAATTTAGAGACCGTATCAAGAACAGATTAAATGTATTAACCACAGATGACCAAAGACCCGAAGGTTGTGCAATGACATCATGAACATCATAGAGAAAGAAAGCAAAAGGTTATTAAAAAGACAGGAAAGAAAGAAAATACCAAAATGAATGTCATAAGAGATTGAAATTTGCTTTCCAGTGTAGAGATGTTAAAGGGAATGAGGATGTTAATTGAAGAAATGAGGAAGTCAAAGAGCTGAACAGAATTTCAAAGGGCAACTTGAGAGGGCAAAGTCAAGTATTATGATGAAATGTACAAAGATCTGGAGTTAGAAAACCAAAAGGAAAGAACATACTCAGCATTTCTCCAACTGAAAGAACTGAAGGAAAAATTCAAGCTTCAACTTGAAATATTGAAGGATACTACAGGCAAAATATTGAACGACGCAGAAAACATCAAAAGAAGACTAAAGGAATACAGAGTCACTGTACCAAAAAGAAATGGTTGATGTTCAACCATTTCAGGGTTAGCATATGATCAAGAAATGACAGTACTTAAGGAAAAAGTCCAAGGTACACTGAAGATATTTGCCAAAAACAAGGTCCCAGGAATTGACAGAATACAAATTGAAATATTTTAGCAAACTGATGAAGCACTGGTAGCACTCATCTATGCTAAGAAATTTGGAAGACAGCTACCTGAAAAGCCAATTTGAAGAGATCATATCTGTGCCCATTCCAAGGAGATGTGACCCAAAGGAATGCACAACTTATCGGACAATATCATTAGTATCATAGGCAAATAAAATTTTGCTGAAGATAATTTAAAAACTACTACAACAGTACATTGACAGAATTGCAAGAAATTCCAGCTGGATTCAGAAGAGAACGTAGAGCAAGTTATCACTGCTGATGTCGGATGGATCTTGGCTGAAAGCAAAGGATATCAGAAAGATGTTTACTTATGCTTTATTGATCATGGAAAGGCTTTCGATTGTATGGATCATGACAAGCTATAGATAATATTATGAAAAATGGGAATTCCAGAACACTAATTGTGCTCATAAGGAACCTGTACATAGACCAAGAGGCAATCATTCAAACACAACAAGGGGATACTGAATGAAGAAATTATGTAAATTGTCAAAGACTTCATTTTGCTTGAGTCCCCAGTCAACACTCATGGAAGCAGCAGTCAAGAAGTCAAATGATGTATTATTGCATTAGGCAAATCTACTGTACAAAACCTCTTCAAAGTGTTCACGAACAAAGATGTCAGTTTGAGAACCAAGGTGTGCCTGACCCAAGCCATGGTATTTTCAATAGTCTCATATGCATGGTAGCATAGTAGTTACGAATAGGGCTGTGAACCTCAAGGTCAGCGGTTCGAAACTACCAGCAGAAAGATGAGGCTTACTGCTCCCATAAAGATTTACAGCCTCGGAAACCCTGTACAGTGTACAGGGTCACTATGAGTCGGAACCAACTCCACGGCACATAACAACAACAACATATGCATGTGAAAGTTGGACAGTGCATGAGGAAGACCATAGAAGAATTGATGTGTTTCAGTTTTGATTATATTGGAGAAAAAGATTGAAAGCACCTCGGGCTGCCAGGAGAACAAATGAATCTATGTTGGCAGAAGTACAGTCAGAATGCTCCATAGAAGCCAGGATGGTGAGACTTTGTCTGTCATACTTTGGACATGTTATCAGGAGGTACCAGTCCCTAGAAAAGGGCATCATGCTTGATAAAGTAAAGGGTCAGCAAAAAGAGGACGACCCCCAACGCGATGGATTGACACAGTGACAATAGAAATGGACTCAAGCATAACAAGGATTATGAGGATGACGCAGTCATTGTTTCATTCTATTGCACATAGCGTCACTAGGAGTCAGAACTGAATCGCAGGCACCTAACAACAACATAAGGCAGAGGTGAACTGCTGCATGGCTTAGAAAACTATCAATCTTTATGGAAGAAGAAGCCACATATTTTTCCATTGAGAGTCTGATGAATTTTAACTACAGTCTGTTTGGTCAGTAGCTGGGGGCTTTAGTCACTGTGCCACCAGAACTCCTTCACAGACACAATACACATGATCATTCCTTGCACTTCATGTTGAGTTTGAAGAATAATTCTCAGTAGTCCTAGAAAACTCCAGCATTAAATAAAATACTCAAACCATCCTGATTTCATGGATATAAAGCATAAAAAGCACATAGCCAAAGAGTCAGAGGACACTTGGTGTGCCAAAGGACCCAGAGGCACAAACCATAAACCTGTACATCTTAAGGTTTCAAAAAAACAAATACATAAAATAAGAAAACTTTCCTAGTCCATATTATCTGAAGGGTCAGTTTTCTTAATGAACCTCATACTTTCACATCAAAGCATCCTATCTATCCCAGTTTTATTTTCTCCCTTGTATGGCAACTCCCTAAAATGCAATCATTATAGGAAATTCTTACCAACAGTCTTGTCATTGTACGTCTTCAAGTTGATACCAACTCACAGTGAACCTAAAGGATAAAGTAGACTATCCTATAGTGTTTCCTAGGCTTTAGTCTTTACAGGAGTAGATAGCTAGGTCTTTTCTTCCACAGAGTGGTATGCAGGTTCAAACCTTTTGGTAAGCAGCCAAGTGCACTACCAGGGGCCTATTTAGTAGCAGTTGTTGTTGTTAAGTGCAGTCGAGTCAATTCTGACCCACAGTGACCTTGCATAGGGTTTCCGAGGAGCAGCTGGTGAGCTTGAACCACCGACCTTGTGGCTCAAACAGACTTTGCAGTCCAGCGCATTAACCCACAGCATCATATCACAGCAGTAGTAACATTAAAAAACCAAAAACCTGACATCTGAAATTGGTTTTCCATTATTATAACAACTTCACAGACACTGTGCTTCGTAAGAACACATTCTATTTTCCCTCACCATCCATTTTAAAAGAAATGGGTCATTGAGGAAGGGGGTGTTATCCCAGAACTGAGCCAGATAGCATCACAGCATATACCCCATGAAATATCCTGGGATAATTCTTCTCTTCCAACTCATGTAGTTCCTCATGCAGAGAGTGGCTAAGACTGTCTTCTAGTAGCTCAGTCTAGGCTCTGATGTGCTGAGGACGGGCACAGGGTGTTTAGAATCACATCTAGCTAATGACAACCACTCCTTCCAATTACATGGGCCAGTGGGAGCAATCATCCTCCTCACTCATGGAGGGATGGCCCAGTCCACAACAGGGGAAGTGAGCAATATATTCACTGATGGTATACCAAGGCACCCAGAAAGATGAGTCCCACCCCCCATAGTGATGCACAAGGGCACCTCCACCTTTGCAGACACCAGTGTACTCACCTGCCTTGCTGTGGGAAGATGAAGCATAACAGCAAACAAGAAGTCAAATGGACCCAAAGCTTGAAGGTTCACAAATGGAAGCAGCCTCGAGTACCTCCCAGCCTGATCTGATGGACACAGACACACCTTCTGTCTAGCTGCTGCTAGCTGGAGAGTTCTGGGCTCAGTTTCCTAAGGAGATGCCTGAAGCAGGGTCCACGCAGAGCAGAGAATATGGGGGTTTGTAGGCATGCCCCCAGCAGAACCTTGGTACTGTCCACCAGGTGGGTCTCAGGGAAGCTAAGGGCTCAGTGCTACCCCACCAGCGTCTAGTCAGTATAGCACTGAAGCTGGCTCGAGGTCTCCCTAGCCCAGAGCCCAGCACGGACTATCCACAGGGCCCCGTGGACACGGCAGCTCTTACAGGCAGGCCCCTCCTCTTCTCATGCTCATTTACAGTTGCAGGGAAACACTGTGCCTTTGACAAAGCCAGTTTGCATGTTAGGAGAGCCACGAGGAGGAGCCCTGGTGTTCATCCAGGGATGCCTCAGAATGGTAACCATGGCAATGGAGAGGGGGAGCCACCAGCTGGTGGCAAATCTGGAAGACAGAATCACACTACATTTGGGGGTTGGGGAGGGGGTTCAGGCAAGGACAAGATGTTTGTGATACCTATTTCCCCATTCACCACCTCCTGTAGATATTTTAGAAAGTACTGGCAACAGGGCATTAAACACACCATTGCCACCATAAACCTCCTCTTTCAATATATGGACACTTTACTAAATGCCTAGGGAAAGCATATTGGAAAATCTGCTTTTACTTAAAGAGGTCTTTGTTTGGAAATTGTGTGTTTGTGATGGAAGGTGTGTGTTCATGTATGTCATATAGGGCATGTATGTGATGAGGATGTGTGTGTTGGAGGGTGTGTGTGTGTGATACAAGGTGTATGTTGGGTGTATATGTGTCAGAAGTCATGTATATGTAATCCTGTGTATATGCATGTCACATACCTTGCACCATATCCACTCTCCACCTCACACACACACACAGACGCATCATACACACACCTCTATCACACACACACACACACACACACCTTCCAACACACATGCACACCTCCCTTCATGCAACACACCCCCCATCACACAATACACACCATCAAATATACACACCATCCATCACACACACACACCCTTATCACACATACATACCTTGTGACCTTGTAACCACCCTGTTATGATGGCAATGCTAATATGAGTATAGCTGGAACTGACTAAACACATATTCTCTACCAGGCATTGCTCTGAGTACTTTCCTCTTACAGTCCACAGTGCAGTCAAGAAAACTGAAGCACATAGAAGACACACATCTTTTCTAGCATGACAATGATTGTAAATAGAAGAGTCTGGATAATAAATGCCCATGCTACATATTTTAAGAAAAGTTTTGAAAGGTGACATCCACCTGCACATACACACTGGCAAATGGTCAGTGGGAGGCAGGAAACGTAGGTGTGGGGGCAACACAGATTCAGCTGCCCCATGTGGGCCCATTTGATGGGGGTGGACCCAAGGCTCAGACAAGTCAATCCAACAGTTCCCAAGGTCATGCCACCAAACAAGCAGCCTTGCTTGAGCTCCCCCAGGTCTTTGTCATCTACATTTGTCTGAGTCTCTGTCAACCCAGCTATCTGTTAGCCAAACACCTGTGGCTTCACCCCACACAGGACATGAACTTGGAGATGTATCAGGAGAAGATTAGAGAGAACCACATAGTTTCCCATGGTTACCTTTGATGGTAGAAGTGGTAGGAAGGGCAGTGATATAAAACCGGTTGTTGTCAGATGCTGTAATCGGTCCTGATTCACAGTGACCCGGTGTGTGTACAATAGAATAAACCATTGCCTGGTCCTGTGCCATCACCAAAATCGTTATAATGTTAGACTCCATTTTGCAGCCACTGTGTCAATCCATCTTGTAGGGTCTTCCTCTTTTTCACAGACCACCTCCCTTAGCAAGCATAATGTTCTTTTCCGGGACTGGTCCCTTTTGATAACATGTCCAAAGTATGAGAGACAAAAAGCGTCGCCATCCTCATTTACTTTTAAGGAGCACTCTGATTGTACAAATTTGTTTGTTCTTCTGGAAGTCCATGGTAATTTCCATAGTCTTCACCCATATCATAATTCAAATGCATTAATTTTTCTTCTTCAGTTTTTCTTTATTCATTTTTCACCTTACACATGCATATGAGGCTATTGAAAATACCATTGCTAGGGTCAGGCACACCTTAGTCCTCAAAGTGACATCTTTGCTGTAACATTTTAAAAAGGACTTTTGCAGCAGATTTACCCAATGCAAGGCGTTGTTTAATTTCTTGACTGCTGCTTCCATGAATATTGCTTGTGGATCCAATTAAAATAAAATTGAGACAGGGAGAAAGGGGGTCCAGAAATCAGGATTAAACGTGGATAAGTTATTGACTGAAACCCTGTGACCAAAATCCTAAAGAATGTTGAAAGCTGCTCCCCTCCTTGCTTATCACAAGTTGTTAATGAGTCTTCCTCCAATCCTGATACCATGTTTTTCTTCATATAATCCAGATGCTCAGATTATTTGCTCAGCATACACATTGAATAAGCATGGTGAAAGAATACAACCCTGGCACACATCTTTCCTAATTTGAAACTCTTCAGTGTTCCTTGTTCTGTTCAAACAGCTGCCTCTTGGTCTATGTATAGGTTCCTCATGAGCAAAATTAAATGTTCCGGAACACTCATTCTCCACAATGCTGTCCATAGTTTGTCATGATCCACACAATCAAAAGCCTTTCATAGTCAATAAAGTATAGATAAACATCTTTTTTGTATTCTCTGCTTTCAGTCAAGATCCTTCTGACATCAGCAATGACATCCCTCGTTCCATTGTCTTCATCTGAATCCAGATTGAACCTCTGGCAGTCCTCTGTCAATGTACATTTGCAGCAATTTTTGTATTATCTTTGGCAAAATCTTACTTGCATGAGATATTAATGATATTGTCCTATGGTTTCCACATTCATTTGGATCACCTATTTTTGGGATGGACACAAATATGGATCTTTTTCAGTCAATTGGCCAGGTAGTTGTTTTCCAAATTTCTTGGCATAGGTGAGTGAGTGCCCCTCCCGTGCTTCATCAGTTTGTTAAAAGATTTCCATTTGTATTCCATCAAATCTTGGAGCTTTTTTTTGCCAATGTTTTCAATACACCTTGGACTTCTTCTTTCAGTTTCACTGGCTCTTGATGATACCTCTTGAAATGGTTGGACACCAACCATTTCTTTTTGGTAGAGTGACTGTGTATTCCTTCCATTTTCTCATTCAACAATTTGCCCATAGAAATCTTTCAATATTTCAAGTTGAGACTTGAATTTTTAATTCAGTTCCTTCAGCTTGAGGAATGCTAAGTGTGTTCTTCCCTTTTGGTATTCTAACTCCAGGTCTTTGTACATTTCGTTATAATATTTGACTTTGTCTTCTCGATCTACCTTTGAAATTTTCTATTCAGCTCTTTTACCTCCTCATTTCTTCCATTTACTTTAGCATCCCTACACTGGAGAGCAAATTTCAGAGTCTCTTCTGACATCCATTTTGATCTTTTCCTTCTTTCTTGTCTTCTTAATGACCTTTTGCTTCCTTCCCATATGAACCAATAGATCTGTTTTGGAAGAAGTGCAGCCAGAGTGCTCCTTGGAGGCCAGGATGGCTAAGCTTCGTCTCTCCTACTTTGGACATGTAGTCCGGAGGAAACAATCGTTGGAGAAGGATGTCATGCTGGGTAGGGTGGAGGGTCAGAGAAAAAGAGGAAGACCTCCAACGAGATGGATCGGCCAGGTGGCATCATTGATGGACTCAGGGGTGGCAGCGGTGGTGAGGTTGGCCCAGGATCGAACATTGTTTCGTTCTGCTGTGCATGGAGTCGCTATGAGTCGGTTCCGACTCGATGGCACCTGACAACAACAACATATGATGTTCTTGATGTCATCCCACAACTCTTCTGGTCTTCAGTCTTTGGTGTCTAATGCATCAAATCTGTTCTTCAGGATGATCTCTAAATTCAGGTGGGATATTTTTACTGTCCTGGACTTGTTTTCATTTTCTTCAGCCTGAACTTTCATATGAGCAACTGATGATCTGTTCCACAGTCTTCCCCTGGCCTTCTTTTGGCTGATGATATTGAACTTTTCCACAGCCTTTTTCTGCAGATGTAGTCAATTTGATTTCTGTGTATTCCATATGGTGAGGTCCATGTTTACAGTTATCTTTTATGTGTTTAAAAAAGGTATTTGCAATGAAGAAGTCATTGGTCTTCTTCATTGCACATATGAAGATCTCCCGCATCATTTCTGTCACTAAAGCCATACATATTTTCCAACTACTGATCCTTCCTCTTTGTTCCAACTTTTGCATTCCAATCGCCAGTTAATTATCAGTACATTTTGATTGCATGTTTGATCAATTTCAGACTGAAGGAGTTGGTAGAATTCTTCAATTTCATCTTCACTGGCTTCAGTGGTTGGTGTGTAAATTTGAATAATGGTTGTATTAACTGGTTTTCCTTGTAGGAATATGGATGTTACCCTATCACAGACAGCGTTGTACTTCAAGACATATCTTGATATGTTTTCTTTTTGATGATGAATGCAACACCATTCCGCCTCAATTTTTCATTCCAGGCATAGATTGTCAGAGTCAAAATGGCCAAAACTAGTCTATTCCAGCTCACTAATGCCTAGGATATCTATATTTATGCATTTCACTTCATTGTTTACAATTTCCAATTTTCCTAGAATCAGTTGTCATACATTCCATGTTCCGATTATTAATGGATTTTTACGGTTGTTTCTCTTCATTATGAGTTGTGCTCCATCAGCAAATGAAGGTCTCAAATGCTTTATTTCATTCGCATCATCATGGTCAACTCTACTTTGAAGAGGCAGCCCTTCCCCAGTCACATTTTGAGTGCCTTCCAATCTGAGGGGTTCATCTTCCAGCATTATATCCGATAATATTCTGGTGCTTTTCATCATGTTTTAATATTAAGTATTCTGGTACTGACAGTGTTCCACTGCTCTTCACAAGATGTTCAGTGATTAAATGTTTGGAAGTAGTCTGTCACTCTTTCTTCCTAGTCTGTACTTGTCTGGAAGCTCAGCTGAAACCTGTCCACTGTGGGTGACCCTGCTGGTATTTTAAATATCCGTGGCATAGCTTCCAGCATCATAACAACACACAAGCCACCAAGTACAACAAACTGACCAATGAGCAGTGGGCATTAAAATAGAGGCAGGTAAAGGACTATTTTGTCTTTTCATGCAATTATAATGATAGTGTTTAACAATTTTCTATTATGAAGCAGTACAAGAATCCACTGACGTTAACAACTGTCTCAGTTACCAGTGCTGCCATATCAGAAATACTTTAAGTGGGTTTTCAATGGCTATGACCTTTTGAAAACCGACACCAGGCTTTTTCCCATGGTGCTGCTGGGTGGGTCCAACCCCCCAACTTTTAGGTTAGTAGTTATGTGTAAACCATTTATACCTTACCACCCAGGAAACTTCTGAACATGTAAACATATTGCCAATTTAACGATTAAATAGAAAGTGGAAAGCAATGAAGCTAATTAAAAATGGAAACACTTATGTGGCCAAAAGTTTTGTTAACTGCAAAGCACTATCTAAATGTTATCTATTATCGTGATAATGAATTCATAAAACTCAAAGAAATCATTGGTAAACTAAGAACTGGGTTAGACGTTATATGTTAGGTGGATAGTTGCAAATTGCATCTTGCTTTGAGTCCAAATCACTTCTGATAATGAGGATTGCATGTTTGAAGCCACAGTGGGGTAAGAGGGTCTGTCAACAATTTTAATGGCTCTAATTTTCTCCCATAGATCACATTTTTGCCCACCAAAACTATTATATTGTTTTGTTTTATATATTACAGGATCTGATTTTTAATATGTTGTTGGGGGTTCTTTGCATCTATGTTCATGAGACAGTTGTGCTTTCTTGTAATGTCTTTGTCTAGTTTTGGTACTAGGGTAACTCTAATTCAGAATGAGTAGGATGTGTCCCCTTTGCTTCTGCAAGGGTAAGTAAAAAAAGCATTGCTACAAAATCATAGGAACATTTATTACACAAAAATAACAGAATGTGAAGCTATTCTTTCTCTACATATCCTCCCTCTAGGTCTTCTGAAGGCAGCATTTCCAGGTAATCCTTCCCTTAAGAATTCTGCACTCTTTGATTTGCATAATGTCAAAATGGTAGTTTTGGCATCCTTAAGGAACTCAAATTATGTTCCTTTTCGATATTTATTGAGTTTGGAGAACACAAAGAAGTATGAAGGGGCAAGTTCAGTACTAAAGGATGAATGGAGAAAGGTTTCCCAATGAAATTATCATAGGACATTCATTGGTGTCTTTGAAGATAAAGTAGGTGCATTGTTGTGGTGTAAAAAGAATTCCTTGACACAACTTTTCTGGCCTTCTTCTCACCAAGCAGTTTTCCTTTGTCTTAAAACTCCTTCATAATAGGCCCCTATGATCATCCTACGTCCTTCAAGAAAATCTATCAAGATTACCCTTTTGGAATCCGCAAAACAGTCACCTCTCTGCCTTGAATTGAACTGACCTAGCAGATCCTAAGCAACTAGTCTGTTTTTTTGATTGGATGTTTTTGTTTTTTAAAGGCATCCAAATGAGACTAAGACAAGTTTATTACTGATTGCAGCTGTTGTCGTTGTTGTTAGGTGCCATCAAGTTGGTGCTGACTCATAGTGACCTTATGTACAGCAGAACGAAACACTGCCTGATCCTGGGCCAACCTCACCATTTTTGCCATGCTTGAGCCCATTAATGCTGTCACTTAGTCCATCCATCTCTCTGGGGGTCTTCCTCTTTTTCTCTGACCCTACACCTTAACAAACATGATATCCTTCTCCAGTGACTGGTCCCTCCTGACAATATGTCTGAAGTATGAGAGACAAAGTTTGGCCATCTTGGCCTCAAAGGAGCACTCTGGCTACACTTCTTCCAACACATATCTGTTGGTTCTATGGGCAGCCCATGGTACTTTGAATATTCTCCTCCAACACAATAACTCAAAACATGTTTAAATACATTTTGTTTGGAATAAACTAGTGCATGTACGAATTGAACCCCTAATAACAATGCTCTTTTTTACTTACCCTGTCCTGTCCTGGTGTAGCGCTGTGGTTAGCGCACTAGACTGTAAAGTCAGTTGAAGCTGCAAGATCGGCGGTTCAAGTTCACCAGTCGCTCCTCTGAAACCCTATACTGGATCTCTATAAGTCAGAATAGACTCAATGGCACTTAACAACAAATGACAACTGTATTTCCTAGAAAAAGAATGTAAAGAATTGGTATCATTTCTTTCTTAAATGTTTAGTAGAGTTGACCTGTGAAAACATCTGGACAATGTGTTTTCTGTTTTGAAATGTTATTGACTATTGATCTGATAATTTTAATAGATATGGACCTATTCAAATTATTTATCTTTGTGATAACTATTTCATCAAAATTATTAAAAATGTGGGTGTAAATGGAGCTTCCTCCAAGTACATGAGAGTCCTTGGAAAAACAGTATTTCCATAGAAAACCTGTTAGACCTGCAGATGTCGATCCATTCAGTCACTAATTGTTAGGCAATGTGATTGCAATACACATACAATCACAAGTGAGGTATCCTTGACCTTGATGAGTTCTAATCTATGATGGGCACCTATACAATCATGTATATATCAATATATGTTTCCTAGCTCTCATATTTATAAAGGAATCTACCCTGGGACTTGGGAAATGAGATGAATATGTGGATCAAAGTATTATTTTGCAGGATATGTTATGCATCTTTATGTTTTACCAGGAGTGGTAAACTTAAGGAGTGAACTCTGATGTAAATGATGGACTTTAGTTAGTAATCGTATATCAATATCAATTCACCAATTATAACAAATGTACTACAGGAATGCAAAACTTAATAAAAGCATTGTAATAAAACAAAGTATATGATTTATTGAATGTAAAACTCATGATCTGCTCTGTAAACTTTTACTCAAAGCACAATAAAAAAGTTTTTAAAAAGTTAATAGGAAAAACTATGTACAGGGGTTCAGGGGGATATGGGAACTCTCTATTTATCCGTAAACCTAAAACTGCTCTCAAACATTAAGTCTATTCAATAATAAAAAATAATCTACTAAAACATGTGGGTATAGAGTTTTTCATATATTCTTTTATTATCCTTTTAATATAAATGGGATTAATGATGATAACCCCTATTTCATTCTGAAACTAGAAATTTATGTCTTCTCTCTTTTTTATTCTTGATTAGCCTGGCTAATACTTTATCAATTTTATTGATTTTTTTCAAACAATCAGCTTTTTAGTTCATTGATTTTTCTTAATTTCCTATTTTCAATTTCATTAATTTCTGCTCCGATAGTTTTTAGTCTTTATTTTCCTCTTTGCATTTATTTTTCAGTTTCCTAAGGTAGAAGCTTAGTTTATTGATTTTAGATCTTTCTTCTTTTCTAATATTCCCTGCTACAAATTTCTTTCCAAACACTTTTGTTGCATACCACGAATTTTGACAAGTTTGATAAGTTTGTATTTAAATTTTTTTCTTTGAGCCAGGTATATTTTCTTGTTGTTAGGTGCCATAGAGTCAGTTCCAACTCATAGTGACTTTATAAATCTTTATGGGAGCAGAAAGCCTCATCTTTTTCCCAAGGAGTGGCTATAGGGTTTGAATTGCTAACCTAATAGCTAGCAGTACAGTGCTTATCATACAGTGCCACCAGAGTTACTCATGTGTATTTAGAAGTGTGTTATTTAATCCCTAAATATGAGTGGGATTCAAAAAGTTCATGGAAAAATGAATTAAACAATAACAAACTTTTTCCACAAGCTTTTAGAAGTCCTTCATTCTTGGGAATTTTCCAGCTCTCTTCCTGTTTAACTCCTTGTGTTCTATTCCTTTATATTTGTTCAGATGTGTATGTGTTTTTAACTTTTTATTTTGAATAGAGTGAAAGTTTACAGAGCAGATCATCAATTTTATATTCAATAAATCTCTATTTTGCTATATTACAATGATTGCAATCCATTCCATGTACTAACAGTTAACAGTTTTCATCTCTGTTCACTTTAATGATTGCATTCCTCCCTGTGTCTCCTGCTACCTTCATCTTTCCTCTGTTAACCTCCTTCTTGTTGTATATTGCCTGCCCTGTCACTCATATTAAATTAATGCGTCTACCTTCTAGACCATGAATAATTTTCTCTCCCTCCAGTCCTCCCTAACCGCCATAGATTATTTTAATAACAAAACCTTTTCTTAACTTTTTATAACATTGGTTTCATACAATAGTTGTCCTTTTGTGATTGACTAATTTTACTCAGCATAATGTCCTCCAGCTTCATACACTTTCAGGTGTTTCACAGATTCATCTTTATTCTTAAACCTTTTGTAATGTTCAATTATGTGTATGTACCAAAATTTGCTTAACCATTCTTCTGTTGACAGGCATTTAGGCTGTCTCCACCTTTTTGATATGTCTCCTGTAAATAGCATATTTATCCATTCTACTACACTCTGTCTCTTGACTGGTTCATTTAATCCATTTACATAAAGGGTAATTATCGTCCTGGTATGGCACTGTGGGCTAATGCGTCAGACTGCAAAGTTGTTCGAACTGCAAGGTTGGTGGTTCAAGCTCACCAGGTGCTCCTTGGAAACCCTCCATAGGGTTGTTATGGGTAGGAATTGACTCAACAGCACTTCATAACAAGAACATAATTTGATTGTTGTCATTTTTCTGTGTGTGTGTGTGTTTTTTGTGTGTGGTGCTGCTGATTTGTTTGCTCCACAGAATTTTCTGTACTGGGTTCATTTTGTTTGTGGGTTTCCTTTTCCTTGTCCTTTTCAGTTTTGTTGTATTAACGTTTATTAAATCTTTCTGATGTCCAGGTATATTAATTTTCTTTGAGTATACCCTGTAATTTATTCATTCTTTTTCCTTTTTAAAAGTCTGTTTTATCTTGATATCTACTTGGCTTTCTTGCCATTTGGGATTTCTGTATCAACACTATTCCCTCTTTTTGCTTTGTGGTTGACTTCGTTATAAATTGTTATCTATGGTTCCCTATTTCCAGTTTTGTAGGTTTGCTTTACTTTAAATTCTTCTTTATCTGGATTGAGTTTGGGTGATATTGTTATGTATGGTAATCTCAGGTTGTTGTCTGCTGTTTGTGATCCTCAGTCCAAAGGAAAATCTTTGTTTTTTGTAAAATTTGTCTGGTCATTATAAATGTCTTTAATTTCTATTTATCAGGAAATGTCCTAATTTTGCCATTGTATTTGAGGGACATCTTTGCTGGGTATATGATTCTTGGTTGATAATTTTTTTCTTTCAGAGTTTTGTGTATGTCATCCTATTGCCTTCTTGCCAGCATGGTTTCTGCTGAGAAATCAGATCTGCTTTATTGGTTCTTCTTTGTAGGTAACTTTTCATTTTTCCCAAATTGCTCTCAGGATTCTTTCCTTGTCTTTAGTTTTGGAAAGTTTGATTATGTTTTGGTGATTCTCTTTGGGGATCTACCCTGTTTGGGGTTCATTCAACTTCTACATGTTTATCTTTTCATCTTTTATGTTAGATAAGCTTTCCTTCAATAACTCTTGGACAATTTTCTGCGTGCTTTTTATTGTCTCTTCCTGTTCTTGAATTCCTATAGGTCTTTCCCTTTATAGTGTCCCATATAACTCCTAGTCTTTCTTTGGATTATGTGAATGTATTTTATGGCCAAGATGTTGTTTGTCTTGGTATATGTTCCATGTGATCTTTTTTTTTT
>NW_006408930.1:1493042-1494307 GCF_000296735.1 Chrysochloris asiatica | reverse complement strand
CAGTGATGTTCCCAGGGGCCTTCGCTCCTAGACTGAGCTGCCTGGTCAGGGAAGCTCCGGAAGTCCAGACTCTGTTCCATGGGATCTTGAGAAGAATATATATTCTGCTTTTACTGGCTGAAGTAGTCTATCATTGTAAATGGATTCACTTGATTGATGGTGCTGTTCAGTTCAATGATATCCTTATTGATGGATTTATCCGTTTCTGATAGTGAGAGGTCAAAGTCTTCAACTACAGTATGAGTTGTTCTACTTATTTGCAGTTCTATCTGGTTTTGCTTTCTGTATTTTGATGTTCAATGCACACCAAGGATTGTTATGTCTTCTTGGAGAATTGGCCCCTTTATTAATGATAACATTTCTTCTGAAATTAGCTGTGTCTGGAAGCTACTCCAGCTTTCTTTTTACTTTTGTCAGCATCTTTTTATTTTTAATTTGTGTCTTTATGTGTTAGTAGATTTCTTGTAATCTACTCTGTCAGTCTCTGTTTCTAAATTGGTGTATTTAGACCATTCACATTTAAAGTGATTATTGACATAGATTTAGAATATATCATATTTGTAACTGTTTTCTAATCATTACACTTGTTGAAGTTTAAGTGTGTGTATGTGCTTTGCTGTTGCTTTTGGTGGTTTTCTATTTATTTGTTTTGCCTCTCCTATAACAATTGAGCATTTTATATTATTTCATTTTCTCTTTTTTCTTAATATAATCGTTATACTTGTTTTTAAGATTATTTCAGTGATTAAATAGTGTGATAGTTCAGGTTTTGTGTCAACTTGATTGGGCTAGGATTCTCAATAGGTTGGCAGTTAAGACATAGTGATCCCCCTGATGAGATCTAATTTGAGGTTATCACTTCCACGATAATACCTGCTATGTGCAGACAATCAATTGAAAGAACATTTCCTCAGGCGTGTGGCCTACTTCCAATATTTTAAGCACTTGATATTTTCTGGGGATGAATCCTGCATCTGGTTTGTCATCTTGCCTCCAGTTCTATGGACTTGAGACAGAAATCTGTCGATCCTGGAGTCATCAGCAGCCTGCTATCTGATCTGCTGACCTTGGGTTCATTCACCTCTGCAGATAGAAGACTGCCATCTAAACTTCTAATTCTTGAGTTTGTCAACCATAGCCGCTACATGAGACTGAAGAAGCCCCCATGTAATAGACAAACTTGAAATTTGCCCACCTCTACAACTGTTTGAGCCGTTTCCTTGATTTAAACCTCTCTCTGTCTGTCTGTCTGTCTGTCTCTCTCT
>NW_006408930.1:1460272-1464746 GCF_000296735.1 Chrysochloris asiatica | reverse complement strand
CTGCACTTCCACCCAATCTGCCATCTTGTTTGTTCTTCCACATACATAGTTTTTAAAAGTAAAATTTAGTTTTTATAAAAATTTTAGAATTATAGAACAACTGTGAAGCTAATATAAAGTTATCCTGAACGCTATGCCTAGTTTTCCTAATACTAATATAATAATATACGCTGTGGTAGCGTAGTAGTTACGAATCGGGCTGCTAACCTCAGGGTCATCAGTTCGAAACTACCAGCTGTTCTGCGGGGAAAAGATGAGACTTTCTGCTCCCGTAAAGATTGACAGCCTCGGAAACCCTGTACAGGGTCACTATGAGTCAAACCGACTCCACAGCACATAACAACACAATATACTACGTTAGTATGATGCATTTGTCAAAAGTAATGAACTAATATTGATATAGTATATTAACTAAAGTCCAGATTTAATTCAAATTTATTTGGTTTATATTTAACATTTTATATCTATCCCTGGAGTCTATCCAGATTACATTAGATTTAGTCATCCTGTTTCATTTCTAATTGTGACTCTTCTTAACTGTAACAGTTTCTCACACATTCCTTGTTTCTAATTACCTGAACAGTTTTGAGAAATACTAATAAAATATGTAAGTACTGGTGTGGAGCCATAGGATAAGTACTGGAGTGGTGGATCAAACAAGGTCGATGGTTCAAACCCTAATGGAAAACCATTCCTTGGATCCTTTATACAGGATCACTATGAATCGCAACCAACTTGACAATTGACAACAACTGTCAAATATGAGGGGCTTCAAAAAGTTCCTGGAGAAATGAAATTTTAAAATAATGGACTTTTTCCAGGAACTTTTGAAGTTCTTCCTGTGCTTTTGAAACCCCATTGTATTTTCTCCAATATCTATCCATTAGGTTTGCCTTGTGGTTTGTCTCATGATTAGACTGAGTTACTAAGAGAGTTCAGGAATACCACTTAGGCAAAATACATTCTTATCAAATTATATCAAGGACACATGCTATCAACATGACATATATTATTCATATTAACTTGATCACATGGCTGATGTCATGTTTACCATATTTCTGCACTGTTGTTACTTTATTTATTTATTGGTGCTTAAAGTCAAATGTATTCAGTTCCTTTTCATTCAGAATATAGCAACCTATCTACTGCACTTGCTATTTCTTTGCCAGATCAAGTTTGGGGCAACACTCAAGGATTCACACATCCTTCCTGGTGAGCCATGTTGTATCTTACATAGTGAAAAGATACATTCATGCTGGGCTATTCGTGCCAGGAGGATAATGTAATGTCTGTCTCTTCCATCATCAGCAAGTTCAAGTTGTTGTTGTTAAGTACTGTGGAGTTGGTTCCGACTCATAGTGACCCTGCACAGGGTTACTGAGGCTGTAAATCTTTACAGGAGCAAAAAGCCTCATCTTTCTCCCGCAGAACAGCTGGTAGTTTCAAACTGCCAACCTTGAGATTAACAGCCCGATTAGTAATCACTAAACTACCAGAATGCCATAAGTTCAAGGTAGTTCTATACTAAGTTAACTTGTACAACAGCAAGCTGTTTGGACTTGCCAGTGTAAGGAGATGAAGGTACAGGAAGAGAGGAAGATAAGAGACTCAATGTCCTATGATGGAGTGTAGAGGCTTCTGGTTGGAAAAACACACTGACACGTTCTGATGAATGATGGATGAAAACAGCCCCAAAGTTGTTTGTCTTAGGATGCCATGCTCAGCAGAAACTCTCCTAAAACAAATCTCCTAGTCACAGAACATTCTTCTTCAGAAACGATATCACCTCCTCAGCTTTTCTCTGGATTTCATTAGGTATTTGGTCACTAATGGATTTTCAGCTGTTCCTTGCCTTTCTTCATAGCCTTGTCTACTTGCTGCCAGTCAAACTTGATGGAGCCAGTATGGTTGGCAAGCTGAAGGAGGAAAACTTCACTCACTGCCCACAACTGTTACTGATAACTTCCCAACCTTCTGGGATAAGAAGCCTGTATACCATCCAGTGATGCCTCCAATGAGCAACTGGGTGGCCACGCAATACTTTTCAGCAGAAGGCCGAGATTCTTGCCCATACAGCTTGTGCTGCCTCCATGGCTGCTTCTTAGCAAAGTCTGCGAGGTCCCATCTCCTTGACTGGATGCAGACATTTTTGTGAGCTCCTCTCGCTAGAACATTGACGGGCGCATAGTTGTTGCCAGCTGCTGGCTTCCAGCACGCGGGGTAGATGTTTGCATCCCCTTTACCATGGCGAAGGTGTTACTCTTGTATTTTCCACTTTCTGTGTTGTATTCTTCAAAAAGAAATAACTATGTGCTTATAAAGAGTGGGGAGTTACATTCCACCTTCTTGTGGGTTGTTGTTGTTAAATGCCATCGAGCTTGTTCCGACTTATAGAGACCCTGCTTTTAAATCTTTTCCATAGCAGAAAGCCTCAACTTTCTCCCACAGAGCGGCTGGTGGACTCGAACCTCTGACCTCGAGGTTCTCAGTCCAGTGTTTACGTATGGAGCCACCTGCTCCCCTCTTGAGGGCAGATATCTACATAAGTTTTTTGGAAAATTTCTGCCTGGGACATGTGTTTCCTTACCCCCATTTATTTACTTATTCAATTATTTACATATTAAGATATTCATGGATATTTACTTTGTGGTTTGTATTATAATACAACGTTACATTATTATGTTGGCCAGATTGTCATAGTTTTGACCATTGGGGTGTCATTTGGTTCACTCCAGTGACATAGCCACATCAGTATGGTTTTTTTTCCTTTCCTTTCTTTCTGTCTCTCTCACCCTTTTTCTTTCTTTTATCATTACAAATCTTAGGTATCCTGTTAGAATTAAGAACAAAAAGTTTTAATGAGGAATAGCAGCTGGAGTTGCTTCTGCGTTCTGAAAAAATGCAGTTTTTATATACATAGAATTCAGTGTGATCAACATCACAAACATTTCAAAAAACACAATTTTTTCTTTATATCAGTCAACCTGTACATTCCTTGATAACAGTTTGGGTACGGCTTTCGAGAACATTTCCATTACTTTCTTCCTGGGACATTATTTATAGTTATTTACCCAGAACATCCACTTCTCCCTATTCTATCCCTTGTTTGCCCAAGAGTGGTGTGTTTCCAGCCTTTATTGAGCACCTGTGGGTTAATCGCACTGGACTGCAAAACTGGTTTGAGCCACAAGTTTGGCGGTTCAAACTCACCAGCTGCTTCTAAGAAATCCTATACAGGGTTGCTATGGGTGCTTAACAACAATAACAACAGTTCTGTTTGAATTTTTGCTAGCACATCACCCCGCCCCTTTTGATCAAACCTCCGCTAGAGGGTGCTAACCACTCATAATCCAGTATCCTTTCTTCTGCAAGGACTTGCAAGGACTGTCTGCTTTGTTGAAGACATCAGGTTAATAAAAATTAGATTTTTTTTTTTTTTTTTTAAGAGGGAAGTGGGTTCCAAGATACATGGACAAAGCAAGGTCCCATTGACTCATATTCTAGTTCAAATTCTTCCACTGACTTCCTAGAGGGAACTGCAAAGTGGGTAAAGGGCTTCAATGTCCTCTTACCCACAGAGGAGCATATGGATGCCCAGTCCTCTCTCAGAATTGGTGAGATTTTCACTGAGGAGAGGAAACGGAATTAGAGATGGGGAGAATCTACTGACTTCAGGCTAACATCTCTGTATTATTTTATTCATCAAAATATTCACATGTAACTTTATAAATTTTGAAAGAGGAAATTTTAATTTTAAAGAAATTTTTGTTACGCTTACTTTTTAAAACTTTGAAAAATAATTGACACACAATAAACAGTGTGTAATTAGAAAGTTCGGTAAGTGTTGACATATGTATACACCTATGAAACCCCAAAATAAAAACAAATGAACATACCCATCACCTCCAGTTTCCTCATGTAATCCCTCCCTCATATCCATTGTAACTTCACAACATTAACATTCCCATCCATAGGAAACCACAGCCACATTTTTAGAATTTGCTTCTTTACATTTTGACAATTTTACATAAATGGAAGCCAGGAGTAAGTACAATGCTTGCTTGCTTTCCCGGCTTGTTTCACGCAGCAAACATTTTTTTTAATGTTTGCCTTCTACTCCACCCAAGTTAATATATGTCTACCCTAGAATTCTGGTTGCATAGTGGTTACGAATCAAGCTGCTAACCTCAAGGTCGGCAGTTCAAAACTACCAGCTGTTCCGCAGGAGAAAGATGAGGCTTTCTGCTCTCGTAAAGATTTACACCCTTGGAAACCCTGTGCAAGGTCACTATGAATTGGAACTGACTCCATAGTACTTAACAACAACAACCATGGCGAAGGTGTTACTCTTGGAGCCCTGGTGTGGCGCTGTGGGTTATTGCACCAGACTGCAAAGCTGTTTGAACTGTAGGGCCGATGGTTCAAGCTCATCAGTCGCTCCTCGGAAACCCTATACAGGGTCTCTATGGGTCAG
>NW_006408930.1:1455608-1458010 GCF_000296735.1 Chrysochloris asiatica | reverse complement strand
ACTGACTGAATGGCACCGAACAACAACAACAACAACCCTCTAGCCTGTGAATAGTTTCCCTTCTTCCCACCCTCCGTAGACATCATGGATTGTTTATTTTATCAAGAAAACATTTTGCAACATTTTTGTTTTTGTTGTTGTTGTTAGGTGCTGTCAAGTCTGTACCAAGTCATAACAACCGTATGCACAACAGAACAAAACATTGCCTGGTCCTGAGCCAACCTCACATCGTTGCTACTCTTGAGCCCATTGCTGCTTGCCACTGTGCCAAGCCATCCTCTTTTTCACTGACCCTCTATTTTACCAAGCATGATGTCCTTCTCCAGGGACTGGTCCCTACTGATAATATGTCTGAAGTATGAGGGAGGAAATCTGACCATCCAGGCTTCTAAGGAGCATTCTGACTGCACTTATTCTGACACAGATTTTTTTGTTGTTCTTTTGGTGGCCTATGGTATTTTTAATAATCCCCTCCAATGCCATCTTTCAAATGCATTAGTTCTTCTACAGTCTTCTTTATCAATTGTCCAATTTTTACATGCATATAAGGTTATTGAAAATGCCATGGCTTGGGTCAGGTACACCTTCATCCTTAAACTGACATCTTTGCTTGTGAGCACTTTCAAGATGTCTTGTGCAGTAGATTTGCCTAATGCAATACATCATTTGATTTCTTTACTGCTGCTGCCATGATCCTAGCAAAATGAAGTCTTTGACAACTGCAGTTTTTTCTCCATTTACCTTGATGCTATTTATTGGTCTAGTGGTGAGGACTTTTGTTTTCTTTACATTGAGGTTCAACCCATACTGAAGGCTGTGGTCTTTGATCTTCATCAGTAAGTATTTTAAGTCCTCTTCGCTTTCAGCAAGCAAGGTTATGTCATCTGCATATTGTAGGTTGCCAGTCTTCTTCCTACCCTGATGCCACGTTTTTCTTTGTATAATCCAGCTTCTCAAATTATTTGCTCAGCATGCAGATTGAATAAATATGGTGAAAGAATACAACCCTGGCATATACCTTTCCTAATTTTAAACCATTCTGTTCTGCCTCTTAGGCTATGTACAGGTTCCTCATGAACACAATTATGTGTTCTGGAATACTTATTCTCTGATATGCTGGCCACAGCTTGTCATATTCCACACAATCAAAAGTCTTTGCATAATCAATAAAGCACAGGTAAGTATCTTCCGGCATTCTCTGCTTTTAGCAAAGATCCATCTGACATCAGCAATGATATCACTCATTCCATATCCTTGTCTGAATCCAGTTTTAACATCTGGAAGTTCTCTGTCGGTGCACTGTTGAATGATCTTTAGTAAAATTTTACTTGTATGTGATATTATAGATATTGTCCAATGATTGCTGCATTCATCTGGGTCACATCTCTTTGGAATGAGCATAAATATGTATCTCTTTGAACAGTTGGCATGAATTCAAATTTCTTGGCATAGAAATTTGTCCTTTTATGACTGACCAATTTTACTCAGCATAATGTCCTCCAGATTCATCCATGTTGAGGTGTTTTGCAGATTTATCTTTATTCTTACTTGTTTTGTAGATTTCAATTGTGTGTGTGTGTACCAAATTTTGTTTAATCATTCTTCTGTTGATGGGCAATTAGGCTCTCTTCATCTTTTTGATATATTTCTTGTAGACAGCATATGGAAGGATCCTGTTTTCTTATCCATTCTGCTCACTATGAATTTTGTGTGGTATACTTAATCCATTTACATTTCGTATAATTCTTTTTAGGTATAAAGTGATTGCTACATTTTTCTATGTGTTTGTATGTATGTGTGTGTTGTGCTACCGGATTCTTTGTTCCACATAATTTTCTATAATGCGTTCATTTTGTTTGTGGGTTTTCTTCTTGTTTTCATTTCTGTTGTACTAATACTTACTAAATCTTTAAAATTTCCTCATTTTTTACTTTTTTGTTATTGTTGATGTGCAGGTGTATTCTTTTTCTTTGAAGTTACCCTGAAATTTATTAATTTTTTCCCCTGCTTAAAACAGTCTGTTTTATCTTGAAATCTACTTGACATCCTTGCCATTTGGAAGTTCTGTATCTACACTAGTCCCTCTTCTTGTTTTGTAGCTGACTTCATTATACATTGATATCTCTGGTTCCTTATTTTCAGTCCTGTAGGTTTGTTTTACTTTAAATATTTTAATATCTGGATTGAGTTCTGGGTAGCGTTAAGTATGGTAATCTCAGGTTGTTGTCTGCTGTTATTGGTTCTCAATCCAAAGAACATCCTTTAGCACTTTTTGTAAAGTTGGTCTAGTGGTTACAAATTCCTTTAGTTTCTATTTAACAGGAAATCAGAGATCCTAATTTCACCATCATATTTGAGGGACAGTTTTGCTGCAGTATATGATTCTTGGTTTCCAGTTTTTT
>NW_006408930.1:1453485-1455171 GCF_000296735.1 Chrysochloris asiatica | reverse complement strand
CTTCTTGTCTTGTTGATTCTTTCTATTGTTTTTCTGTTTCATTAATTACTGCTCAGTTTAAGGTGGTTTTGGCTGGTGTTGGATGCAGTCTATCATTTAGCAGGTGGCATATGAGTTAGTATTGACTCTTGCTCAGAGCTACAGATAGTACGTTTGTGTATGAACTGTATGAACACAGTTTCTTTCTCCTGTCAGGTGGGGCAAAAAGTGAAAACGCACATACACGCAACAAAACACAACAAACAATCAAACAACAATGAAAAGAGAAAATGATAAAGGTGGGAGAAAAAAAAACAACAGACAGCAACAAGAAAAAAAAAAAGAATATAATATCTATGAAAAGAAGAACAGCCAACTAGGGCTATGTTTTTGTTAAGTGTCATCGAGTCAGTTCTGACTCATAGAGACTCTGTATAGGGTTTCTGAGGAGTGGCTGGTGAATTTGAACCACTGACCTTGTGGTTCAAACTGACCTTGAGGTCAAGTGCTTATCCTACACTGCCACACCAGAGCTCTAAAATGGGCCTATGATGGTGGTGGTTGGTGGTGTGCTCTGGAGTTGGTTCTGGTCATAGTGACCCTGCATAGATTTTCTGAGGCTAGAAATCTTTATGGTGATGCATGGAGGGGATTGTAATCATTGCAATGAAATGAAATACAATAGGATGAATATAAAGCTAATGTTCTTCCATGTAAACTATCACATAATTCACAATACAAACCTAAAAAAAATAAAAAAAAAAAACTGGTATCTTTGCTTTTGAACACTTTAAAAAGGTCTTGTTCAGCAGGTTTTCCTATTGTAACATGTCATTTGATTTCTTGCTGCTTCCATGAGTGTTGATGGTGGATCCAAGCAAAATGAACTCTTTAAAGTGTTCAAGAGCAAAGATGTCAGTTTGAATACTAAGGTGTGCCTGACCCATACCATGGTATTTTCAATTGGCTCATATACATGTGAAAGTTGGATAATGAATAAGGAAGACCATAGAAGAATTGATGCATTTGAGCTGTGGTGTAGGAGAAGAATATTAAAAGTACCTTGGACTACCAAAAGAACAAACAAATCTGTGTAGGAAGAAGTACAGCCAGAATGCTCCTTAGAAGCCAGGATGGTGAAATTTCATCTCTCATACTTTGGACCTATTATCTGGAGGGACCAGTTCCTGGGGAAGGAAATCATGCCTAATAAAGTGAAGGAACAGAGATAAAAAGGAAACTCCCAATGAGATGGATTGGCACTATGACAGCAGCAGTGGGCTCAAGCGTAACAGCAATTGTGAGGCTGGCGCAGGACTGGGCAGTGTTTCATTTTGTTGTGTCTAAGATCATTGTGATGTTGGAGGAGACTACTAAAAGTGCCATGAGCTGCCAAAAGAACCAATAGATCTGTTTTGGAAGAAGTGCAGCCAGAGTGCTCCTTGGAGGCCAGGATGGCTATGCTTCATCTCTCATATTTTGGACATATTGTAAGGAGGGAATAGTCTCTGGAGAAGGATGTCATGCTGGGTAAGATGGAGGGTCAGAGAAAAAGAGGAAGACCCCCAACGAGATGGATTGGCTGGGTGGCATCATTGATGGTGTCAAGTGTGGCAGCGATAGTGAGGTTGGCCCAGGATCAGACATTGTTTTGTTCTGCTGTGCATGGGGTCGCTATGAGTTGGTTCCGACTCGATGGCACCTGAC
>NW_006408930.1:1450254-1453385 GCF_000296735.1 Chrysochloris asiatica | reverse complement strand
TTGTTCCTCTCCATGGTGTCCCACATGACTCTTAGGCTTTCTTCAGATTTTTTCATTCTTTCTGTTGAATGTTCTTCTAGCATTCTAGTATTGAGAGATTTATCTTCAAGTTCACTAACTAGGACTACCATTACTTCGAATCTTCTCCTTTGCACATTCAAAGTATTTTTCATTTCTGAAATCTTAGAGTTAATCTGCATTTCTAATTGCAGGTTTTGTATTGGTTCAAATTTTGCATTTATTTTGCCTATTTGTTCCTGAATTATTCTAAAGTTTTTTTTCTCTGTTTTCCTTATTTCCCTCAATCTTCTCTCAATCTGTTGAAGGTACCAAAATATTATTCTTTTCAATTCTTTTTTCAGCTAGTTCCAATACCCTTTTTTCCTCAGAAATGTTTTCTCTCTTTGCATCTTGGTAATTTGTTTGAGCTATCCTCTTATGTTATGTTTTTTTATGTGAGCTAAAATTGTCTGTTGTCTCCAAGGCATTGTTGGGTTGTACTATTTGTAAAAACAAACAAACAATGCAGTTTTTGGACCCAGAGAGGAAAAATCTCTTGAGGGCTCCTACAATTTAAGAAGCTCATGCGGTGTCTGTGGAAGAGATGTAACAGCAGAATTCCTGGCCCTAGATGGAGTTCCTATTGGCTTCGGTATTATCTATGTTCAGGACACTCAATTTAAAAGTAGTTTGTGGGGGCTGTTGATGAAGCTAGTTTCAGTGTCTGTTAAGACCACAGGGAAACTGGGACCAGAGTGGCTGGTTAAATGCTGATCTGGTGGTTCTGTGGGTTTTTATAGGTCTGAAACTAAGCCCATCTAAATCCAGGCACTAAAGCAGCACACCAAAGCAGTGCAGCTAGACCTCAACTTACACCACCATGGCTCCAAATCATGGTCCCATGGTTCCAAACTCACAGAGAGCAGGGTCTCTGTTTGGAAGGAATGGATGAGATTGGGAGCTGGCTACTCCTTTGCTTACCAGGGTAGAGTAAGGGAAAAAAAGAATTACACCTTTCCCTTCACCCACATAAATCTGCTCTGCCAGTCCTCCCTCAGCTGCCAAAGTTGCTCACAAAATTTTTCTGAAGTTCAGGGTGCCAAAATTTTTATCTGTGTCAGTTTTATTTGGTCTCTCATATCTTTGTTATAGAGAGTCCATGTAGTGCGTCTGCCTAGTCCACAATCTTGCCAGAAGTCCCTGACCATTTGTTAATTGGACTATTTGTCTTTTAGTTGTTGAGGTATTAAAGTTTTTAAAATAAGTTTTAGAAAGTAGTTCTTTGTCCAATGTGTCATTGCCTAATTTTTCTCCCAGTCTGTGGGTTCTCCTTTTACTCTTTTGGTCACATGTTTTGAATCACATAAGTGTCAAATTTTTAGGAGGTCCCTATCACCTTATTTGATTTCTGGTATTTGTGTGTTTACAGTTATATTTGATACTATATTTATACCATTATTCCAAACCCACTGTCATTAAGTGGATCCTAACTCGTAAAGGCCTTGTAAAGGGTTTCTGGGGCTATAAATCTTTATAGAGGAGCTCTGACAGTGTAGTGGTTATGAATTGGGCTGCTAATTTCAAGGTCAGCAGTTCAAAACTACCAGCGGTTCCACGGGAGAAAGATGAGGCTTTCTGCTCCTGTGAAGATTTACAGCCTCAGAAACCCTGTAAAGGGTTGCTATGAGTCGGAACCGACTCCACGGCATATAGCAACAACAACAACAAAAAAATTTTTTTTGGGACCGGAAAACCTCATCTTTCTCCCATGAAATGGTTGGTGAGGTTGAACTGCTGATTTGTGGTTAGCAGTTCAGTGCTAATTCTACAGTGACACCATTATTGTTGCTAAGTGCAAACATTATTAGAGTCCCTAAATTTGTACCTATTTTTTTCATTGATGATGTTTATAGTTTTAGGCTTTACATTTAGGCTTTTGACCCATATTGATTTCATTTTTGTGTAAGGTGTGACATATGGCTTCCTTTTTATTTTCTTGGAAATGGATATCCAGTTTTACCAACACCATTTGTTAAAGAGGCTATCTCTTCCCCATTTAATAAGTTTTAGTGTTTTGTTAAAGATCAACTGCCCATAGGTAGATGGATTAACTTTTGAGTGCTCAATTCTGTTCCATTTGTCTATGTTTCCATCATTGTACTAGTACCAGACTATTTTGACTACTGTAGTTGCATAGTAGATTTTGAGGTTGGAAAATGAATCCTTGTACTTTGTTCTTCTTTCACAGTGCTTTGCTTATCCGGGGTCTCTTTACTTTCCAAATGAAGTTAGTGATTAGTTTTTTCATCTCTTTGAAGAATAATGTTGGTATCTGGACTGGGATTGCAGTATATCTGTCAATCACTTTGGGTAGTATGGACATTTTCACAATATTAAGTCTTTCCATCCATGAGCATGGTATATTGTTACATTTATGTAAGTTTCTTGGTTTCTTGCAGTAGTGTTTTGTACTTCTCTTTGTTTCTCTGATTAGATTTATTCCTAAGTATTTCATCTTGTGGGTGCCTATTTTAAGAGCTATTATTTTCTTGATTTCCTTTTCAAAGTGTTCTTTGTTAGTGTAAAGGAATTTGACTGATTTTGGTATGTTGATCTTGTACCCTGACACTTTGCTGAATCTAGAACTAATTGAAACTTATCTTTGAATTGTTGTTGCTGTTGTTAAGTGCTGAGTCAGTTCCAACACATAGCAACTCTGTATAGGGTTTCTGAAGTAGCAAATCTTTGTGGGAGCAGAAAACTTCATCTTTCTCCTGCAGAAAAACTGGTGGCTTCAATCCACTGAACCTTCTGGTTTACAGCCTAGTGCTTATCTTACAGTGCCACTACACAACACTTTCAATTTGTTCTAGTAATTTTCTTTCAAAATCATTGGAATTTTCTATGTACAGGAACATATCACCTAAGGATAGATTTTTTACTTCTTCTTTGCAAATTTTGTATGCCTTTCATTTCACTTTTGGGCTTATAGCTCTGGCTAAGACTTCCAGCACAATATTGAATAGGAGTGGTGATAAAGGACATCTTGGTGGTGATAAAAGGGAATACGTTCATTCTCTCTCCATTGACCTTTGGTTTTGCATGTTGTTGTTGTTAAGTGCTGTCGAGTC
>NW_006408930.1:1445240-1450154 GCF_000296735.1 Chrysochloris asiatica | reverse complement strand
GTGGGTTTTTTTGTTTGTGTGGTTTTTAAAAAGCTAAAGTGGATAAAGAGAAATCCTTTTAATTCATGGTATATGGAGGGGATTATAATCAATGTAATGAAAACAAGTTATATGAATGGTTGAATGTGAAACTGATGATGTGCCCTGTAAACTATCATTTAATCCACAATAAAAACCTTAAATCAAAAACAAAACAAAACAGTACCTAAAATAATTGTAGATACAAACAGACTTTCCTGAATCAAGTTTGCAAGCTTCAGTAAGGGCAATTAATTTCATTTTCTTGGACAGTTTGATTTTCAAGGATTTCAGCAGAAGTTGTGATGGGCAAGGAGTCTGGTAACAAGAGTTAGTAATATTTTGTTTAAAATGGTACCATCCACAAACAAAATAAAATCAGGATTAGTTAAAGGGTCTGTCTTAAATCTTTTTGATGCATCAAAATTTTTCAGTTAAATCCATATTGTTACACATAGGGCAATCATTGTTGTCAGTTTTGGGAAGAAGAGTAGCTGAATTTAGACAAGTCACAGAATGTAGTCTAACATTAATTAGATGAGGCCACTAGGAAAATTTCCTAAGAAGTAAGTCGAGTCAACTGGCAGAAAGATGTTGAATCAAAGAAGAATTAAGTATGGCAGATGCAGCATGAGGCGCATATACATCTAAAACAATTCCCATAACTATATCTGTGGTTGTTGTTGTTGTTAGGTGCCATTGAGTTGGTAAAAACTCATAGTGACCCTATGGACAATATAATGAAACACTGCCTGGTTCTGGGCCAACCTCAGAATTGTTGCTACACCTGAGCTCATCACTACCACCACTGTGCTAACCCATGTCGTTGGGAGTGTGTTCCTCTTTTTCTCTGACCCTCCACTTTACCAAACATAATATCCTTCTCTAGTGACTGATACCTTCTGATAATATGTCTGAAGTATGAGAGACAAAATTTGGCCATATTGGTTTCCAAGAAGCATTCTGGCTGTACTTCTTCCAACACAGATGTTTGTTCTTTTGGCAGTCCATGGTACTTTCAATATTCTCCTCCAACCTTATAACTCAAATGCATCAATTCTTCTACTGTCTTCCTTACTCACTGTTCAACTTTCACAGGCATATGAGGTTATTGAAAATACAATGGCCTGGATCAGGTGCAACTTAGTCCTCAAATTGACATCTTTTCTCTTCAACACTTTAAAGAGGTCTTGTGCAGCAGATTTGCCTATTGCAATATGTCATTTGATTTCTTGACTGCTGCTTCCATGAGTATTGTTGGTTGATGCAAGTAAATGAAGTCTTTGACAACTTCAATCTTTTCTCCATTTATATGAATGTTGTTTACTGGTTTAGTAGTATTTTTGTTTTCTTTACATTGAGATGCAACAAAGATTTCTCAATATCCCATTAAATGAGAAGCCAAGGAAGGACTAGCTCCCATTATACAAGATTTCCTTTCTAAATGCTTGGTTTTTCTTAGCACCAGCCCTAGTAGTATCCCAGTTCTTCCTGTTAAAAAAACAGTAACAGTGCTGTCCAATAATTAGGTTGTAGCAGACACAGCACGGAGTCAGGAAGGCCATCATTTCACTATAGGGTGAAGCTGTAGGCTTACAGGTCTTTGTTTTGAGTTAATATGCCTAAAGCATTTCCAGACACTTAGTGTACAAAAATAGAAAAAATCTAGGTGATAGTTGAGAAAGCCCAGAGCAGGTGTTTCTGTTAAAGCCTCTTTCATTTTATTTATAACCTTTTGATCTTTTGGTATAATTTGGAGTGAAGCTAATTCAGATGCTTTTACATACTTGTATAAGGGTTGGGCAACAAAGAAAGAGAAGGAATCCAATTCCTACCAATAATCACAAAGCCTTAAATACTTTCATAGTTATTTCTTTGTTCTAGGGTTAGAGAAAACAAAAATTACCTCCTTTCACTTAGGACTGATAGAGATACCTTCTGCAGAGATTGCTTTTGTTGCATAGTGCCACCAAGTTGGTTCTCACTCATAGCGATGTTGTATAGTATTTCCAAAGAGCGTCTGGTGGATTTGAACAGCCGACTTTGCATTTCAAACCTACCTTTCTATCCAGTGCTTATCCTTCACTATTACACCAGGACTCACATAAACTGCAGAGATTATGTGATCTAAATATTTGACAGAAGGTTGAGATTTGTAATTTCTCTTTGGAAATATTATATCCACCAGCAGCCAAATGCCTTAACAAAGCTATACTATCAGCAATGCAAGCCTGATGGAAGGTTGATCATATTAATAAATCATTATCATAGTGCAGCAGTTAGGATTTGCTCATAAACTGTAAAGGTTATAAATCTCCATGGAGAATTTGGAACAAAGGGAGTTCTGGTAGTGTTGTTGTTGTTGTTAAGTGCCATCGAGTCAGTTCTGACCCATAGCGACCTTTACAGGGTTTCCGAGGGTGTAAATCTTTACGGGAGTAGAAAGCCTCATCTTTCTCCTGCCGAGCAGCTGGTAGTTTCCAACCGCTGACCTTAAGGTTCGCAGCCCGATTCATAACCACTACGCTGTAGTGGTTACAAATTGGGCTGCAAACCACAAGGTCAGAAGTTAGAAACTACCATCTGTTCCACAGGACAAAGATGAGGCTTTCTGCTCCTGTAAAGATTTACAGCCTCAGAAACCCTGTATAGGGTCGCTGTGATTCAGAAGTGACTCCACGGCACATAACCACCACCACCAGGTAGGGGTTTCAGTGAATCTATGGAGCATTACAGTCCAGGCAAATTGTTAATTTTCCCAGGTGAAAGCAAGCAAATATTGGCTTTCAGGATGTACAAGAATGCTTTTGTAAAGTGCTGAGAAAATCAGCAGCTGTAAAATGGGTGATATTCAGAGGAATATTGGGAAGCAGTAAATAAGGATTTAGAGTCACTGTGGACCTAGCGACAACAAAGTGGTTAATGGCACACAAATTCTAAATAAATCTCCAGCCATTAGTTAATTTTTTTTATCAGGAAGAACTAGGATACTCTAAGGGCTGGTGCTAAGGAAAATCAAGCATTTAGAAAGGAAATCTTGAATGGGAGCTAGTCCTTCCTTGGCTTCTCATTTAATTGGATATATTGAGATATCTTTGGCAAGGGTTTATATATATCATTTTGAATTTTGGTTGGTTTGCTGACAAGATTCTGCCAACATCAGTAGATGTGTTGGTTCATAAAGTTTCAGGGATGTGTCAAAGAATGTCAGGGGGAAGAGTGCTAGATTGAACTGTATCATCATTGTGCATGATCTATGCTTACAAGAAACAAGCAATCTCTTCTTTTTGCATCTGTTCTAATTTAAAAACCATGAGGTAAATGTTAAGACCTCAGGAAATTTTAATATTTCTCCTTTTTCAGTAAATTGTAAATGACAATTCCATTTTGTCAGAATATGTTGGCCCAGAAAATTGACAAGGGTATTAGGACTAAGCCAAAAAAAAAAAGGCTATGTCTTCAAAAGGACTGAGAAATATTGATATTGGAATGGGTTGAGAATGAATCAGTGTTTGCTCTTGATTGGTAACCTCCACTACTTTTGAGGTTTCTACTCCGATGTATGGGCTTTTGTAATTAAAAAAGGGGGGTGGTGGTGTTAATAGCAGATAAGGTGGTTCTACTGTCAATAAAAAATTGGCAAGGTTTCCTTCAGTGTTTACAACAGTTTCTCACTGTGGATTAATCACCACCATAGAAAAGAAACTGTCCTAACATATTAGGTTGAACGTTGGGGAATTTTATCTTAAAAACTTTTTTTAACCTTTTATTGTGAATTGAGTGAAGGTTTACAGAGCAGATCATTAGTTTCACATTCAGCAAATTTTCTACTTTGCTTTATTACAATCATTGCAAGTTCCTCCATGTACCAATGGTTAACATTATTTACCTGTATTCATTTTAACTCTTGCACTCCTCCCTCTGCCTCCCACTACCTTCATCTTTCCTCTGCTAACCTCCCTCTTGTTGTATATTACCTGTCCTGTCACCTTTGTTAACATGTGTCTACCCTCTAGCCATGAATAATTTTCACTCCACCTTCTCCCATAATCACAGGTTATTTCTATGCTTAACTTTTTACATTGGTCTCATACAATATTTGTCCTTTTGTGACTGAAAAAATTCACTCAGCATAATGTGCTCCATTTAGGTTCATCCATGTTGTGAGGTGTTTCCACAGATTTATCATTATAATTCAATGATGCCTAATATTCCATTGTGTGTATGTACTAAAGTTTATTTAACCATTCTTCTGTTAATGGGCATTTAGACTATCTCCATATTTTTGATATGCTTCATGTGTATCATGTTTTCTTCTCCATTCTGCTCTGTCTCTCTCTCTCTTTTTTTAAATGCTTTATTGTGAATTATGTGATAGTTTACATGGGGGAACATTAGTTTTACATTCATTCTATCGTATATCGTATCATTGCCATGGTTACAATTCCCTCCATGCATCATCAACCAACCAAAGGGTATACCCTGCAAGACTACCCCCCATACTCCCCGGTCATCAGCACACAGTCCCTCTTCCTCTCTGGATCTAAAGTCCCCAGCTGCTCCATCTCTCCACGTCATCATCTCTGCCTCCATCTCAGGCATCACTGCTTCTCTGGGTAGGGTCCCGCTCTTGGCTCTTCTCCGTTGATGGTCCTAAGGACCTCCGCTTCTAGACTATAAAACGTCTACCTTTACATTTCCAACCCTCACAATCAGTCCTGATAACAATTATTCACTTTTGCATTACAAGAGACCTATCCGGATTTCCTTTCATCAGCCCCACCTGGACAGATTGGATACTACTCACTGGAGATTCTACCTTCCTCCAGGCCCTCTGGATCTAGGTTCCCTCTTGAAAGCTTGTAAGCCAGTCACTTCTTGCCTTTGTAGCCCTAC
>NW_006408930.1:1443521-1445140 GCF_000296735.1 Chrysochloris asiatica | reverse complement strand
GTAACCACTATGCTACCAGAGCTCCTTAAAGCTCAACTTCAGAGGTCCACAAATTATAGAATCATTCAGAGTACTGTGAAGAATAGTACTTTAATGAAGAGATTCTAAAAGTTGGCTCACATACCTGCCATCCATCTCGGATTTTCTGATTGAAGATCCCGTATTCATAGCGAATCCCATATCCATAGGCTGCAAGTCCCAGGGTTGCCATGGAATCTAAGAAGCAAGCTGCAAGCCTCCCAAGACCACCATTGCCAAGCGCAGCATCTTCTTCAATTTCTTCTAATTCCTCCATATTCAAACCAAGCTGGTAAATGGCCTCATCGCAAGCATTTTGCAGGCCAAAGTTAATCATAGTGTTCTGCAATGTTCGACCCATGTAAAATTCCAAAGAGAGGTAATAAACCCTCTTGGGGCACTTTTTGTAGTAGTACTGCTGAGTGCAAATCCAGCGCCCTTCCAGGTGATCATGCACCCTGTGCCCTTAATTATGTTGAGAAGTTTCACTTTTAATCTATTTTTTGAATGTTTGTATCAGAAGTGAGGGTTGGATTTTATCCAATACTTTTTCTGTGTCAATTAATATGATCATGTAGTTAATTTTATTTATGTGAAGAGCTTAGTTTATTTCTTTTCTAATGTTGAACAATCCATCATTGCATATTTGGTATGAATTCCACTTGGTCATGATGTATTCATTACTTTTTCATATGCTGTTGAATTCTATTGGTTAAGATTTTGTTGAGAATTTCTGTACCTATGTTCATGAGGGACATTGGTCTATAATTTTCTCTTTTTAAAATTTTATCTTTGCCTAGTTTTGATATCAGACTTATGTTTGTTTTTGTTTTTCATAAAGTAAACTTGGAGTATTCCCTCCTTTTCTGTGTTCCAGAATGGTTTTAGTAGAATTAGTGTCAGCTCTTCTATGAAACATGGAATGAGAGATATCATTGATGATGTCAGATGGATCTTGGCTGAAATAATTTCTGGTGAAAAATGTTTACCTGTGCTTTATAGACTATGCAAAGGCTTGCAATTGTGTGGATCATGACAAGCTATGGACAACATTGTGGAGAATGAGTGTTCCAGAACACTTGATTGTGCTCATGAGGAATTTGTATGTGGACCAAGAGGCAGTCATTCAAACAGAACAAAGGAACAATAAATGATTTTGAATCAGGAAAGGTTTATTCTAGGGTTGTATTCGTTCACTATACTTAATTAATCTGTATACAGAACAAATAATTTGAGAAGTTGAATTATATGAAGAAGAATGTGGCATCAGGATTGGAGGAAGACTTATTAACAATCTACAGTATGCACATGATACACCTTAATTGCTGAGAGTGAAGAGAACTTAAAACACCTACTGATGAAGATCAAAGACCACAGCCTTCAGAATGTAAAGAAAACAAAAATCCTCACCAGTAAAGCCACAAATAACATTATGATAAATGGAGGAAAGATTGAAGTTGTCAAAGACTTCATTTGCTTGAATGAAATCAAAGAAATCAAATGAGGTGACTATGTTGATTACTGATAAGGGGAAGTGAGGGAAAAACAACAATGAAGCTGCGAGCTAAGTCTTACCCCATTCAATAGACTCCTGTGAACCC
>NW_006408930.1:1431730-1436726 GCF_000296735.1 Chrysochloris asiatica | reverse complement strand
GATCAGACATTGTTTTGTTCTGCTGTGCATGGGGTCGCTATGAGTTGGTTCCGACTCGATGGCACCTGACAACAACAACAACAAAGATCATTATGAGTTGCAACTGACTTCAAGGGACTTAACAACAACAACAAAAAAAAGTTGAGCTGAATAGTATTTTATAAATACCTGTCGAGAATGTTTAAAACAAAACAAAATCTTTATGGGAACAGAAACCTCATCTTTCTCCTGTAGAATGGCTGGTAGTTTCAAACTGCTGACCTTGAGGTTAGTAGCCCATCTCATAACCACTATACTACCAGAGCTCCTAATACAGAAGGGCTATAGGGCTATAGAAAAGAAAAATAAGAGAAAAAAAAATTTTAAGAAAAAATAAAAAAACAAGGGACAGGAGAAATAGAAAGAGACTAGAGAGTAGTAACAAAATATTAAGAGGAAAAAGGAAGAGAAAAAGAGATAAAAATCAAAGAAAGGGAAAGGAGAAGAAAGAATAAACAAACAAAAATAATGACAGAAAAAAAAAAAAATCAATACAGGCTCAGAAAGGAGAAAACTCTGGGAAACTCCTGCCAGCCAACTAATTCACAAGGTGGATGGGGGAACAATGAGAGGGCATTCCAAGCCTTAGATGCAGTATGTGCATGCCGAGGTGTTGTCTGTTAGGGACAGGACAGCTAATCATGAAGGCTCCAACTAATCCAATTCTGCGAACTCTCGATATCTAGAAAAAAGCTCTCTTGAATACAGACATCAAGGAGGCAAAACTGTTGCCTGCCTCACCCTGGCACCTCTCATGATTCTGAACTCCCAGGCAGCAGGGGCTGCACTGGGGGTAGGAAAGGGAGGAGGGATGACCACACCTCTGGTCACCCAGGGAAATCAGGGAACAAAAAAAGAATCACAGGTTTCCTGTCACCAGTTGCCAGCTTAAGTCTGAACCCATAGGCCATGGTTTGACTGGGAGAATGTTCACCAGTCTGTCTCCCCTCCTACACCACCCCATTTCAGTTTCTCCTCCAAGTAAGTATTCAGTCCACTTCTCTAACCTCTCCTCGGAAGCACAAGGTTTTAGGATTATCATATGTGTCTTATTTCATCTCCTTTATCTGTGTTGTGGGGAGCCCTGGTGGTATAGTGGGTTATGTGTTGGGCTGTTAACTGCTGAGACAGATAATTTGAATCCACCAGTTGTTCCACAGGACAAATATGAGGTTTACAGTTCAGAAACCTTATACAGGGTTGTCATGAGTTGGAAGTGACTCAACAGCACTCAACAACAAGCCGTGTAGCATGTCTGCCTAGTCCATCATCTTGCTGGAACCAATTTTGCTGTCAACTTGCTATATGTTTTGTTTTGTGGAGCTGCTCATTTATTTGTTCCACATAATTTTCTGCTGAGTTCATTTTATTTGTGGGTTTACTTACCCTTATTTCCTTTATTGTTGTTGTTGTTGTTATTTTCCTTTTTTGTTTTGATGAGGTTTATTAATTTTCTTTGATGTTATCTATAATTTATTTTCTGTGTTGGAATCTACTTGACTTCTTCTCCACTTGAAAGTTCTGTAACCACGCCATTTATTCCCTGTGCTGACTTTGCAACTGTCTTCATTTACTAATAATTTTCTTCACCTAGCTGAGCCAATAGGCCTTAAAGGTGAGTGTATCTTTATTGGAGTTGAGGTAGCAAACATGGCCAATGGGAAGAACAAACTCAAGCAATAAAATATCAGCATAAAACAATGAGGGAAATAAGGTGGGTCCTCTTTATTGGTCTAGACGCTGGTAAGTGTTTAAATTACAGGGTCAAAGTAAGAGGAGCTATACACATTAACATGTGGTAAAAAGTCAAATTAGGATCAATTTTTCTTCTAAGGATTCAGCTTTCTTGAAATACATTATTCTCTGAATCACAAGTAGAGTAGAAAAATACTATCGTTTAGGCAGTACTTCTACACTCTGTTCCAGAAATTATTTTATCTTTGAACAACATAATCTTTGTTCTATGATATGAATTAGGTTGAAGCATGATATGTGAGGTTAGACTAAAATCCAAGGGCGTGCCAACCACCTAACACAAATGGCTTACTTAAAGGTAGTATAGAAATTAATAGTGGCATTGAATACAAAATTATAATTTAATATAGAAAATGTTAAAGGATCTGAATTTTCATGGCCAGATTGTAGATGGGGAGTACAGATGCAACATCCAGTCAAATTGCTGACACTAGTTACTGATTATGCACTCTTTTCCTATGTGGTAGGGGGTGCTACTGAAAAGAAAAAATAAAAAGTTAAGTGGACCTTTATGTTCAATAAAATTATAAAGGAAAATGAACACAAGTATAAAATAAAGCTACTAACAGACGAATAGCTACAATTATAAAGTAAAATCTACAAAATTCAGCAAGATTCATAGAGTCTTATTCCGTGATCTTAGGATCAGCTGTCTACCTCAGATATTATCTGCTTCTGGTCACTTGTTGATGTTGTTACTATGTGCTTTGGAGTCGGTTCTGACTCATAGTGACCCTGCATAGGGTTCCTGAGCCTGTAAATCTTTATAGAAACAGAAGGCCTCATCTTTCTCCCACGGAATAGCTGATAGTTTCAAACTGCTGACCATAAGATTTACAGCCCGATTCGTAACCACTATGCTACCAGAGCTTCTGATTACTAGGTCATTTTAAAGTGATTTTTAGTTCTCCAGAGGGTTGGCAAGTCCACAGGGGTGTCTTGGCCTTCTTTAGTTGTCACAATGGATGCAGGTTTTAACGATCTGTAATGTGGCAGTATATGGATTAGTAAGGACAACTAGATACAACCCTTTCCAATGAAATTCCAATGAATCTTTTAATTGATGTGTTTTCCAATATACATAGTCTCCTGGGGCAATGTTAGGTAGATTCAGAAATTCTAACTTCTGATCATCAAAGTTTTCTTTAACTTATAAACAATATTCTTTAAAGATTGACAATAATTTAATAACAGGTTGAAACATGTTAGATTTTGTATAGACAACATAAGGGAGGGCCATAGGTCTTCCAGTAATTATCTCATCTTAAGTTTGAATTTAACAAACTGCTTCCAAAATTAAGGCTTTTCCTCCAATCCTTAAATTCAAAAGGATTAAAAGAACAGCTTTAATTCAGGGTAAATTTAGGGCCTCACAAAGCTTGACTTATTGAGTTATTACCATACCATTAGTTCCTTCCACTAGATCAGAAGATTGGGGATAATAGAAACAATGCAATCTCTGAGAGATGGGGAAATAGTTCCCTCTATCACTAAAAAAAAAGTCTTCAGTGCTATCCTAGGGGGATGCTGTTTTCAAGACGTTTTTTAGTTACAAAGGCCACAGTTACCTCCACCTAATGTGAACATCTACAGATCATCACTAATATATACTTATAATCATTGGAAGGCATGAGATGAATGCAAACTAGCTGCCATTCAAGCATAGGCCAAGAGAACAGGAGATATTCTCCAGGAAGGAGTTTTAGATGTTTTCCAAGACTATGACAAGGGCAAATAGGGCAATGTTCAGCAGCATCAAAAAATTTTCCCTGCTAATATTTTTTTTTTTTACGATTCAGTCATTTTATCTTATCCTACATAGGAACTTTCATGTAGTGTTCGCATCATAGGAGTATGTAAACATATGGTAGGATGGGTTTCGGATTAGGTCCCATCTATAATTTAGTGGCAGGATCTTGAAAACAACCTGTCCTTTTCCATATTT
Organism: Chrysochloris asiatica; assembly: GCF_000296735.1. Lineage (NCBI taxonomy): Eukaryota > Metazoa > Chordata > Mammalia > Afrosoricida > Chrysochloridae > Chrysochloris > Chrysochloris asiatica. The sequence goes on along the minus strand of NW_006408930.1, from coordinate 1,432,987 downwards.
CACCCATAATTTGGGCTAATTATTGGTGGTGTTTTTCTGAAGTTAATTCATAAATATTAGAGTTATCTGTAAACAAGTTCAAGAGATCCTTTATTCATCATGAGTGCAACAGTAATTCTGGAAGCTGTTTGCTTGGCTGCTCTGTCAGCAACATTGCCCCTTTTATTCTCTTCAGCTCGGGGTACTCTTTTAGCGAGTGAACTTATATGTTTATAGCACTTTCAGGCAGATGTAGCAATGCATTTAAAAGGTCTGCTACTGAAATTCCATTTTATATGGCAGTCCCAGACAGGTTAAAAATTCTCTTTGTTTTCAGAACATGTCAATATCATGTACAACATCAAAACAATATCTAGAGAACAAACAAGATAGCGGATCAGGTAGAAGTACAGTAAAGGAGCTCCGCCAACAACAACACAGAATACCCGACCAAGCAGGCTCAGGGGATGGTCCCAGAACTCTGAACCACATATAAAGGAATATTTAGAAGGTTGGAAGGCTCACAGCTGGGGGAATTTGTGGCAGATGCAAGAAATCTATTGCTTTCTAGTCCAGGATGCTCGGCTGCTCCAGGAATTGCCATCTTGGGGGAAGGATCAGAGCAGCCACAGACGCCTGGCAGAACTGCTGAGATAAAGGTGTGGACATTCTTTTCTTTTGGTATCTGTTCATTGGTCCCTTGCTATCTGCGCACCTCCATTCTGGTGACTATAGGGGTGCCTGAGCTAGTGGGTACCAAAGTCCCACCCTCGGAGGGTTCTACTACGCATGCTCACAGATCTCCTTGAAATTTAAAGGGACAGTTTCCAATTAAAACCAAATGGCCACACAGATACTTACTGCTGCTTTGCTTGTCGAGCGTGGGGAATGGAGAGTTAACAGATGTTACTGATTTTGCAATCGTTCATCAACCATCGTATGCTTTATTGCCTGTTAATGTTTTCAGAAGCTAGGCAAATCACTGCGGTGCCTGGCCCTTAAACGTGCCACGTGTTTTTACTCCCATGTTAAGAATCACTGCACTAATAGGAATTGTTACCTTTTTGCCCTGCCCACCATGTAAATCAACTGTCCAAGGATATTAGTCTCGCTCATATGATCCAATAGTAAATAGACAAAGGTTTACAAAACAGACTAAATGCTTTAGAAAAAGGATGATCGCTTAAGGGAAATAAGATTCCATGTATCCAGTTTACACTCCCAGCTAAGGTTATCCACTGTATAAGTAGATTTGTGATATCTCTCAGCAACCCAGAA
>NW_006408930.1:1431091-1431630 GCF_000296735.1 Chrysochloris asiatica | reverse complement strand
CTCCTGTAAAGATTTACAGCCTCGGAAACCCTGTACAGGGTCGCTATGAGTTGGAACCGACTCCACGGCACATAACAACAACAAATAATAATTAGAAAAAATAAATAAAAACAGGCAGAAGCCAGGAAGGAAAAAAAAAAAAAAAAGAATAAACAACTACAAAGATAAAAGAAGGGCAGGGAAATGGAACTATAGAAGAGAAAAATAAGAGAGAAAATAAAAGGAAGATATAAAAAGTCACTTAAGAATAACTAAAAAGTGAAAAGAGGGATATGAAAACACAGCTATACAAGAGAGGAAACAAAAGGAAGGGAAAAAAAGCATTTAGAAAAACCAGCAAGAGAGGAGAAGAAAAGAGAGCAGAGAGTAGTAAAGAAATATCAAAAGAGGGGGGGAAAAGAAAAAAAAAAGAGGGGAAATGAGAAACAGAAGAAAAAACAAACCAGAGATAAAATGTATAAAAATCAAGGGAATGGACCCACCCCCTCCACACACAGAGTAGACAGGGATGGGCAACTTGAACATTGGCTACCCAAAAT
>NW_006408930.1:1417299-1430601 GCF_000296735.1 Chrysochloris asiatica | reverse complement strand
GCAATGAAATGATATACAATAGAATGAATGTAAAACTAATGTTCTCCCATGTAAACTATTATATAATTCACAATAAAACATTTTTTTAAAAAATCAAGGGAATGGAAAGAGAAGGAGAAATAGACAAGCAAAACCAATGAAACAACGTAAGTAAAAGAAAAAGAAGCTCAAAACAAAAAGCGCAGCTGTTGGGCCAGGAATAGAGAAAACTCTGGGGAGTTCCTGCAAGCCAAAGAGCTCACAAGATGGGTGTGGGAGGGATGCAGCAGTGGATTTCCTGGCTCTATATAGAGTTCCTATTCATGGAGGCCCTTGATGGAGCTAGTTTCAGTGTCTGTTAGGACCACAGGGTTTGTTGTTGTTGTTAAGTGCCGTCAAGTCGGTTCCGACCCATAGCAACCCTGTACAAGGTTTCCGAGGGTGTAAATCTTTACGGGAGTAGAAAGCCTTATCTTTCTCCCGCGGAGCAGCTGGTAGTTTCGAACTGCTGACCTTCAGGTTTGCAGCCCGATTCGTAACCACTATACTACCAGAGCTCCTTAGGACCACAGGGTAGCTGTGGGCAATGTGACTGGTTAAATGCTGGTCTGGTGGCTCTGTGGGTTCCGTCAATCCCTCCTGAATCCAGGAACCCAAATGGTGCACCAAATAGGATCAGCCAGCCCCTGTCTCACACTGATGTGGCTTCCAACCACGTGGCTCCAAATTCCCAGAGAGCAGAGGCAGTGCTGAAGGTAAATGAGGGTGGGAGCTGGCCACACCTCTGCTTATCAGGGGAGCATGGGAAAAAAGAAATTGCACCTTTCCAGTCTTTCAAACTCATCAGCCACTCCTCAGAAATCATATAAAGGTTCACTATGAGTTGGGCCTAGCTCTTCCATCTAAGTGCCTAGAGGCACCCCACTCTACAAGCAAGTTTCTGCCCAAAATCATTCTGCATTACTTGCCCCATGGGCTGGGAAGCTTAATGTTCTGCCTTGTACTCTGGTTCTGCTGCTGCTGTTTCTCTGCCACTCCTTCAGTGTCACATTTTCTGTCTCTGGGTCAAGGAGGTTCATTGTGCAGGGAGCTTGGCGTCCAAAGGACACACTCCACTTCTGGCTCTTCTTCTATTCCAAGATGGCTCATTTTAAATGCATGCTAGAGTTTCATGTTTTTAGTTAAAATTAACTCTGTTAACATCCACAGCTGAGTCATGTCAGCCTATTAGTATCTTCTGCCACCTTCTCTAAAGGACCTCTGGTAGCATAGTGGTTACGAGTGGTGCTGTTAACCTCAAGGTCAGTAATTCGAAACTACCAGCTGTTCCGTGAGAGAAAGATGAGGCTTTCTGTTCCCCTAAAGATTTACAGCCTTGGAAACCCTATGCAGGGTCGCTATGAATTGGAACAGACTCTATGGCACATCACCCCCACCTACCTTCTCTTACCAAGATCCAGCAGGGCAGAAAGCTTGTTTGGTGGGAGTTCCACACTAGGACTGGAAGTGAAATTTGGTAATTCACTACACCACAAGCTCTAGTTGTGACTTTCTTTTAAACCCCTATGTACTTCAGGAAATGGAGTCCTGGTATGGCGCTGTGGGTTAATGCACCAGACTGTAAAGCCTTTTAAACTGCAAGGTTGGCAGTTCAAGCTCACCAGCTGCTCCTCGGAAACCCTATACAGGGTCGCTATGGGTCGGAATCGACTCGAAGGCACTTCACAACAACAAAATAAGGAAATTATTAAACAATATCATTAATATCAGATGCAAGTAAAATTTTGCCAAAGATAATTCAAAAACGGTTGTAACAGTAAATCGCCAGGGAGGTGCCATAAATTCAAGTCCATTTCATAAGACTCAGAATGATGGATTTGTTGTTGTTGTTATGTGCCGTGGAGTCGGTTCTGTTTCTGAGGCTGTAAATCTTTACGGGAGCCGAAAGCTTCATCTTTCTCCCACGGAACAGCTGGTAGTTTTGAACTGCTGACCCTGAGATTAGCAGCCCGATTCGTAACCACTATGCTACCAGAGCTCCTTCTGAATGATGGTTATCATTGCTAATTGTCAGATGGATCATGACTGAAAGTATAGAATACCAGAAATATGTTTACATGTGTTTCCACATTTACATAACCACAGTACAAGGATCAAATTCAGGAGACTGAACTATGCAAAGGCGTTTGACTGTGTGGATCATTACAAGCTATGGCTAACAATGCAAAGATTTGTTTGTTCTTTTGGCATTCCATAGTACTTCAAATATTCTCAGAAACTCAAATGCATCAATTCTTCTAGTTCTTCCTTATTCATTGTCCAACATTCACATGCACATGAAGCTATTGAAAATACCATGGCTTGGGTCAGGCACACCTTAATTTTTGTCTTCAAACGGACACCTTTGTTCTTGAACACTTTAAAGAGGTGCTGTGCAGCATACAACCTCGCTTTCATGGCACACCTCAGTCCTTACAAGAACTCTGCCGGATCCCCTTAGAAACTCCAGTGCACGTATAGCAGAATCGAGAACTGGCGTGGATAAGCCATTTACGTAGGCAATACATCTCGTCCTTGGTACGTGCAAAGCCCCCCGCGGACGAGCCCAGTTCCACCTGTGAAGGTCTTGGAAGCTGCGGAAACCCCTGCAGCAAGATACACAGACCTCACAAACTCGGCGAACAGCGCCTGCCTCTGTGGCATCATGGCGAGGACCAATCATGGCTGGGGGTGGGGAAACGCGGGGCACGATGGGCCTTGTAGTGACCGCGCGGGTGGAAACTTCAGTCCCCACAATTCCTTGAGCGGAGACAAGACTGCGGCGGCGCGACCGCGGCCCGGGGCGGCCGTCGGGGATGGGCGGCGGTGACTGGTGAGTGCTGGGAGAGCTACGGCCCTACGCCTGTCCGGCCTTTGGTACTGGTGCCGGCGCGAGCCACCGCCCGGGCGCCACCATGTCGGCACCCTCAGAAGAGGAGGAGTACGCACGGCTGGTGATGGAGGCGCAGCCCGAATGGCTGCGCGCGGAGGTGAAGCGTCTTTCCCACGAGCTGGCGGAGACCACACGCGAGAAGATCCAAGCGGCCGAGTACGGTCTGGCGGTGCTCGAGGAGAAGCACCAGCTCAAGCTGCAGTTCGAGGAGCTCGAGGTGGACTATGAGGCCATCCGCAGCGAGATGGAGCAGCTCAAAGAGGTGAGCGGGCTGGGCCGCCGCCGCCACGCCCTCCCTTGGACGCCGGGCAGGCCCCGCCTGATCGAATACCCCCGTACGGACCTAGGAGTCAGGGAGCCCGTGCTTAACTAGGCATGATTCTCTTGGGAAGGACGGGACACCGATGCCTAAAGGGAGGCGGCCGGTGCTCAAGGTCACCCTTCCACTAGCAGAGGAAGATGCTGTTTGTGGAAGAGAGGGGCCCAAGGGCCCCCAAGAACTGCCCCAGCCCCAATAGTTTCGGACTCTACGGGTTAGGCAGCATGGACTGGGCCGCAGCTGGACCCTGTGATTCCCAGCTTCCGGGCGCAAACCGTGGTAATGCCCCTGCCCTCACTCCTACCCCTGCCGTTGGAGAGTGACAGCCTGCAACTGGCCCGTTCCCAGAAGGAAGTCCGGTGGCTTCCTGGGATGTCATAGACAGGATATGTGGGAGTGGGTATTGACCTCCGCTAGCAAAGCAAAGGTGGAAGGTCAGAGAAAAAGAGGAAGACCCCCCAACGAGATGGATTGGCCAGGTGGCAGCATCGATGGACTCAAGCGTGGCCACAGTAGTGAGGTTGCCCTAGGATCGGGCAGTGTTTCATTCTGCTGTGCATAGGGTCGCTATGGGTGGGTACCGACCCGATGGCACCTAACAACAACAGCAAAGCAGGGAATGCCCACCCAGGCTGCGTTTTGGGTTGAGCAGACGTGGAACTTGTGCAGACTAATCTGTCCTTCTTGTGGCAGGCCTGTGGATACTCCAGATAGAGTTGTTGTTAAATGCTGTCGAGTAGGTTCCAAGGAGCGACTGGTGAGCTTGAACCACCAACCTTGCAGTGCAAACCGACTGTGCAGTCTAGCGCATTAACCCAGAGTGCCACACCACTAATATCTCTGCAATGTTCTGCTGCCAGTACGTGTGACCACTTGGGAAAGGCAAGACCTAAGTCTTTGTCGGCCTTTGCTGCTGTATCACCTTTGGGCAAATCACTTCCCTGCCCTGGGTGCAGATATTTTCAGCGTGGTTTCAGTTTCCACTGAGTGTGTGAGATTGAGAAAGGCTTGAGGGAGTCAGAGACTTGGTTTTGCTTGTAGACATTACTGTTGATTGGGGTCCCCCAGCGTCCCTTCTCAGACACAGCTTTCCAGTCAGTTCTCGCTCTCCTCACTGCCATGATTATTTCTCCCACCAGCTGTGATGGATTGCTACTCTTAGCCATTTCCTGTCTTGCGCCTGCTCCCAGGACCGGGTTCATTGTGCCATGCAGAAACTTCTGCAGACATGATCTCAGGTCTGTGGATGCACAGGTGGGGCTATGCTCCTCATGGGCAGGCCTCTATTTCCTGTTTGATTTTCACTTTAAAGATTAGTTCCTGAGGAGTCTGGAGACCGTCTCATGGGAGGAGGAGGCATCAGGGGCTTCTGGATAGTACTTGTAAGAACTGGGCAACTTGCCACTTAACAGGAGCCTGGTGGCTCAGTGGCTAAGCTCTGGGCTTCCAATCAAAAGGTTGGCATTTGAAATTCATCAGGGGCTCTAAGGGAGAAAGATGTGTGTGCTTCCCTAATAATTGGGTGGCAGTGCTGTGGAGTCAGTTCTGACTCAGCCACCTTGTACAGGGTTTCCAAGGTTGTAAATCTTTACAGGAGCAGAAAGCCTCCTCTTTCTTTGTAGCTGGTAGCTTCAAACTGCTGACCTTGAGGTTAGCAGCCCAATTCGTAACCACTGCATTACCAGAGCTCCTTTCTCTAATAATTACAAGCAAAGGTTTCCTATGGGGCAGCTCTACTCTGACCTGTAAGATTGCTATGAGTCTAGTTGACTTGAAGGCAGTGGGTTTTTTTCGACTTCACCTCTCGCTGACCTCCAAACCCGCAATAGGGGGACTGACTGACTGTGCTGCCTGCTGCTGAGGGAGATTTTGCTACCTGGGTGAATACACCTGGGTTTGCGGATGATGTGACTCTAGTCAGAGACACTCCCTGAGCCTTGTTCAGCTTCTCTCCCTGCCAGATGAGGATATACCATGTTGCTCTGAGGATCACCTGTGTGAGCATGGTGTTGACTGTGTGTACCCCCAGACAGTGTGTACCCCCATTCCCTACTGCTGGAGTGGCTGGCAGGGCAGCAGTGAGTCTTATTCTTTTGGCATTTTTAGCTGTGTTGCTTGTCGTGTCATGTCGTGTCTAGGCATGGGTCAGGTTCAGCAGCAGAACGGAGCACTTCTTGCCTTCCAGAGATGGCCTCAAAAGGGCTGGGACCAGAAACTGGTGGAAGCAGCTGCTTTATTCTTGTCAGTCCCTCCCTCCCTTCCCGTCATTCACATTCTCTGATCATGGAGTGCCATGCCTCCTGTGACTAGCACAAGTCTTGGACAAGAGGATGAATCCTCTCTTCCAGTAGATGAGAACATTGAGGTGGGGAGGGTGTGACCTAAGAAAGATATTGTAGTTACAATTAGTGTGGGAAGGAGTCTTGGCACTAGGCACCCAGTCCTAATCCTTGGTGTGTGAGGGGGCCTGGCAGTGACTGGGGCAGCTGTGTGGGGCCAGGGCCTGCCACTCAGTCTCTAGAGGCCTTTGTGGACGAGGATGCCTAGTGAGTGCCTAACTGCTCCCATCATAGCCTCACCATGTCCCCTTCACTCCGCAGTCTTCAAACCAGCCCTGGAACTCACGTTTTGGTTATGTCCATTTTATATCTGGGAAAACTGAGGCACAGAGAAGACAAGGAGTTTCGAGCCACCCAAGGCTGTGTACTCAGGCAGCTGAGGTTTTAACCCCTGCCATGCCTACTTCTTAAAGGCGCTGTGGTAGCGTAGTGGTTAAAGGTCAGGCTGCGAACCTTAAGGTGAGCAGTTCAAAACTATCAGCTGTCTGTCCCACAGGAGAAAGATGAGGCTTTCTGCTCCCATAAAGATTTACAGCCTCGGAAACTCTGTACAGGGTCGCTATGGGTCTGAATCGACTTGACAGCACTTAACAACAACAACATTGCCTACTTTTTTTTTTTTTTTAATGTTTTATTGTGAATTATATGATAGTTTACATGGAAGAACTTTAGTTTTACATTCATTCCATCTTATATCATCTCATTGCCATGGTTCCAATCCCTTCCATGCATCATCAACCACCCAAAGGGTATATCCCAGAAACCCACCCCCTACACTTCCCCCTCCTCCCCCCAATTTTTGGCCCACAGTCCGTTTCCCTCTCTGGGGCCCAGGTCTCCAGTCTTTCATCACTCCACGTCCTTCTCTGTCTCTATCTCAGGCATCTCTGTTTCTCTGGGTAGGGTCCCGCTCTCGGCTCTTCTCCGTTGATGGTTCCAGAGGCCTCCGCTCCTATCCTGGAGAATTAATCACTCCCTTCCTTATTACAAAACGTCTACCTTTGCATTTCCAACCCTCATAGTCCATCCTGATAAGTATTATTCACTACAGTATCACGAGTTACCCATCTGTATCTCCTTTCATCAGCTCCGCCCAGACAGATTGGATAGTACCTACTGGAGGTTCTGCCTTCCGCCATGCTCCCTAGCACCAGGTTCCCTCTTGAAAGCTTGTAAGCCAGTCACTTCTTGCCTTTGAAGTCCCTCCCTCCCCATTTGAGTATCCAATGTCCAAGCTGCCCTTCTCTGTCCACTCTGTGTTGGGTGTGTGTGTGTGTGTGAATGTTTCTTGCTGTGAGGATTTGTTCCCTCTTTTGAGTCGCTGCTCCATAGGTATAGGTCAAGTTCATCAGACTGTATCAGCTCACTCTTTTTTTTTTCCTCCCTCTATTTTCCTCTACTGGTTGAGCTCTGATCATCCAGTTATCTGGTCCAGGTCACATGGGTATCATCGGCAAGTATGGGCACTCTTCTGCATATGTCCTCTCTTCCCGTCAGCCGGTAGCTCCACTCTCCTCTCGAGTCTTCCGTGGCCACGCCACTGACTCTGGGCCCAAGAGTCCCCAGGCCTCTTCACACTGCTTGCCAACCGGATCCCCAACTGGGTCCACAGAAGTCCACTGAACATTGTAGGGCTTAGCTTGCCGCTTCATTGCTGCTTTTACCCCACTTCCCCCCATTGGTGATGTGTGTGGTCACCAATCAGAGCGTGCATTTCCATTGAGTCTTAGTCTTGGAAGCGAGTTTGAGTTGAGAGGACCTGGCCACTTGCCTTGATGTTTCCTAGGGAAGCGATTTGTTTGTTGTAGTAACAGTCCATCTGCCTCCATTTTTCCTGCAGGTCTTTCTTTCAAGAGGTATCTTTTATTCTTCGAGCCGCTCCAGTTTGGTCTGCTTGCCCTTTCAAGTGGAGATATCTCATCTCTGGAGATCTGGATGTGGTTCTGGTTTCTACCTATAGTTTTATATATTGCAAAGGCTCCTCAAGAAGCCTCATTCTCTGGGTACGCTGTAGCCCCATTTTAGGTATTCCAATCAGTCATAACAATGCCTACTTCTTAAAGGATAGGCAGCTGTTGTACGGAGGGAAAGGTGACAGGCTGACGGGGCTGAACCCAGTCACTATTCAGTGTCTCAAAAAGTTGACAGATGAGGCCTGTCACTGTGATTGTTTGCTTCTGGGCATGAAAAGCCCTGATTTTGTTTTAAATATCTAGAGGATTTCTCCTGTTCTTGAATCCTTGTACCCAATATAACAAAATCCTGTTTCTTGAACTGAGAACTGTTGGGGGTCTGGGAAGGTTCTGTACACCCAAGGGGTGGACCACTAATCTGCTGCAGACATGAAGGGGTCTGAAGGTGGTTCCTCTCTCCAGGGACCCTATGATCAGGGAAAGGCACCTGCTCCCACTCTTCTCATTAAACTGCTGGGTGGTTCTCATCCCCTTCTGAGCTCCCCTTTTCCCACCTACAAAATGTGTATGGGTCAGGGTAGGTAGGGATCATGAAGGACTCTTAAAGAGTTCTCCTGTTTAAAAAGTACCTGAGAGGACCCTAGTGCTGTTTTATCCTGTAGGGCTGGGGGAGGCACCTGCACACCTCAAAGGACTGCTGGACGAGGCTGTGGGATCTATTTGACAGCCAGATGCATCCAGAGAGTGCCAGGCTAGCCCTGTCAACATGTGAAGGAGTGGCTTTGGCCACCTTCCCTGTACTCAGGACTGGCTCAGCCAGGACCTAGCTGGCTCATCTCTGGGGAATGCCAGGCATGCTTTAAGGATTAGCACTTAGAAGCTCAGGCTCAGTGCTAGACGCCCGCCCTGCCATGTTGGGGCCTGTTACAGTGAGGAAACTGCTGATCCCTGGGCAGGGCTAGGGGCAGCAGAGGGCGCACATAGAAGGCAATGGAGTGGGAGGCCAGGAAGTTCGTTCTGGTTCCTGGTTTCTAGACTCTACACTTGGGACAGAAGGAAGTCTCAATCCTGTCTCTCTGCTTCAGATTCCTTCTCTGTAAGAAGAGGCTTATAATAGTAATGACTTTGTTACCACCAGATCTGGCATACTGGGAGCCCACAGAGGTCAGTTGTTCCTCTTGGGCCTCACGATAAGAAAGGTTTGGTTCTATAAGTCTTTCTGTCCATGGCCCAAACCTTGGCTGTACCTGCATGATCCCAGACCCTTCTTGGACGGAAGAGTTCAGCTTCCTCCTCATCAGTTTAAGGCAACAGACAAACTAGAGCTAAATGCAGAGCTGTGACATACATTGTTGTAAAGACAGGTTTTGTTTTCCTCAGAGTGTGCACAGGGTATTTGAGGGAAAGAGGCTGGTGGGCATGAGCCGCCAGGGCCAGCTAATTTTGCAACGGTTGCTCTCCTGCTGCGAGCTGTGTCCGGCACTGATGCTGCTGACTCTTGGTGGCTGAAGTGCAGCCCCTGGGCCCATTATTGTTGGAAATTCAGTGGGGAGTTCCTATACTGCACACTGAGAGCAGGAGAGGGTTCCATGTGGCTACCCAGATGGCTGTCCTCAGGGTCAAACCCTGCTGTCCCAAGCCAGGCTCTTCTCTGCCTGCCCCTTATCCCCCGCCATGGGAGGCTGACCATGATCTGCAGCTGTAATAAGGGCAAGCCAAGTGGGTATAGAGGGGATATAGACAGAGAGGGATGGGACCATTTGGGCTCAGGCAGGTGATGGGCGGTTATGTATTTTTTTTTTAAGAACTTAATGTATACTAATAAATTATACATTAATTTTAGAAACACCAGAAATTACACCACATAATCAAGCCAAAAACCTGATTACAACTTGATGTATAACCTTTCTTCCTGTGTTGGTATGTGAGCTATAAAATGCATAAAAGATAGAAATTGTTTTGTACATCTATAACAGTTTTCTTAAAAATATACATACAGAATTGGATGTGACCCTCTGAGTTGCAGAAAAACAAGTGTAATTAAAGAAGATAAAGATAAGGAGTCCTGGTGTGGTGCCATAGGATAAGCACTCGACCATAGATTGGTTTGAACTGCAAGGTCGGTGGTTCAAACTCACCAGCCATTCCTTGGAAACCCTATACGGGATCGCTGAGTTGGAACCAACTGGGTGGTTAACAACAACAACAAATATTTTATGTATTTGCTTTTTTGAAGGCTTTTTTTTAGAGGGAGGGGTTTGTCTCCTCCTGAAAGACTACTATTTTGTTCAAAAACATTGTATTATTGGAGGCTTTAAGCATAACCTAGAGAAGAGACACTACTCTGGTGAGCCCACATCTTCAGTATTTCACCTTCAGCATTTGTCAGTTTATGACCACCTTGATTTCACTGCCTATATAGCTGAGAAATAAAGACATTAGTAGAACATTTTTTATAAAACCACAATTGAATTTTCATACCTAAAAATAAGTAATTCTGTCATATTTTCTGCTTTGTGTTCAGAAGGCCCCAATTTGTCTCCTGAATAGTGTTTTATGTTGTTGCTCTTGTTAGGTGCCATTGAGTTGGTTCTGATTCATAGCGACCCTGTGCACAACAAAACAAAACACTGTGCCATCGTCACGATTGTTGTTTTGTGTGAGTCCATTGATGCTGCCACTGTGCCAGTCCATCTCATTGGAGTCTTCCTCTTTTTTGCTTACCCTCCACTTTACCAAGCATAATGTCCATCTCCAGAGACTGTCTTTGATCTTCATCAATAAGTATTTTCAGTCCTCTTTGCTTCCAGAAACCAAGGCTGTGTCATTTGCATATCACTAGTTTTTAATGAGTCTTCCTCCAATCCTGATGCCATGTTTTTCTTCACGTAATCCAGCTTCTTGGATTATTAGCTTAGCATACAAATTGAATGTTGTTGTTGTTAAGTGTAGTCTAGGTGGTTCCGACCCATAGCGACAATGAAAAAATTAAAGGATAATATTCTGCTCCCACAAAGATTTAAAGCCTTGGAAACCCTATATAGTGTCACTATGAGTCAGAACCACCTAGATAGACTACACTTAACAACAACAACAATGGTCTTTATTTACCAAAGAATTCTGCATTCTTCCATTTACACCATGTCAAAATGGCAGTTTCGGCATCCTCAAAGAGGACTCAAATCGTGTTCCTTTAAAAGGTTCTTTGAGTTTGGGGCAACAAAAATGAAGTGTGATGGGGCAAGGTCAGGGCCGTAGGGTGGATGCGGGAAGGTTTTCCAATGAAATTCTTATAGTATAGTATAGCTGTTGCTACCCTTGAAGAATGAGCAGGTTCATTGTTGTGATAGGAAAAAAAATCCTCGGCCGTTTCCGCACCTTTTTCTCATCAGTGAAGTTTCCATTTTCTGAAAACTTTATTATAATAACTACCTATGATCACCTTGTGTCCTTAAGAAAATCTACCAAGACTACCTGTGTGAAATCCCAAAAAGCCGTTGTTATGATCTCTGAGCTGATCACTTTACCATGAATATAACTGATCCATCAGAAGCTGCTGTTTTGATTGGAACTTTTTTTTTTTTTTTAAAGCACCTTAAGAGACATATTACTGAGAGAACTTGTCTGCATCTCTCCACTGATTGCAGAGACTTGTTTAAACATGTTTTGTGTGGAATAAATCTGTGCATGTATGAATTAAAACCATTTTAGCAATACTTTTTTGACTTATTCTCATACACTTGCAAAAGTTCTCAAGAAAATCTACGGAACCAAACCCAACAGCATATTAAAAGAATCATAACACCATGATCAAAGTAGATTTATTCCAGGACTGTAGGAATGCTTCAACCTTGGAAATTAATCACTGAAATACACCATATCACTAGAACAAAGGAAAAGAATCAAATGATGGTCTCAACAGCAACATTGTACTTAATGGAGAAAGACTGAGGGTTTTCGCCCTTGAAATCAGAAGAAAAGGGTGCCTTCTCTCACCTCTTCTCTTAACTATTGTATTAGATCCAGTTAAAGCAGTAAAACAAGAAAAAGAAATACAATATCCAGAATGAATAGAAGTAAATCTACCTTCATTTGCAGATGACATAATCCTGTATATAGAAAATCCCAAAGAATACACAAGAAAACTTCTAGAGCTAATAGAGAAATTTAGCAAAGTTTCAGGGTACATTGTCAATAAACAAAAATCAGTTGGGTTTCTATACAGTAGCAGTGAAAAACCTGAAAAGGAAATTAGAAAGGCAAGTCTGTTTATAATAGAATGTAAGAAAACATAATAAATCAAATCAGAGATGTGAAGGATTTAGGCAATATAATACTGGGGAAAGACATTAAAGAAAACTATGAAATAATGGAAAGATGTTTTGTCATATTCATGGGTTGGAAGACTTAAGATTGTCAGTACTACTTGAAGTGATCTATAGATTCAAAGTAATAGGTATCAGAATTTCATCAGCCTTCTTTGCATACATAAAGAAACCAACCTTCAACCTTATGTAGAATGACAAGAGGCTATGAATAGCTAAAGCAGTGTTTAAAGAGAAAAACAAAGTAGGAGGACTCAGTTCTTGATTGTAAAACAGACTACAAGTAGCCCCTGGGTTAGTAAAGTCCAATTTTATGTACAATTTGTACTTGCCTTTTAATGTTATGTAAATTTATCTTCACTTCCACCGGGCTTCAAACAGGTTCTGTCATGGCTGAGGAAGTGAAACAGGAACAAACCTACATTTTTACAGTTTTGTTTATTTGTCATGGTAACTGGAATGGGGAAAATTACAGGTCAAGCCCTGAAATGGGAAACTTGGAAGAGGCCTTTTTGTTGTTGTTGTTGTTGTTAAGTGCCCTTGAGTAGGTTCCGACCCATAGTGACACTGTATAGTGTTCCAAAGAGCAGCTGGCGAGCTTGAACTACCGACCTTGTGGTTCAAACTGACTTTGCAGCCCAGCACATTAACCCACAGCACCATATCAGGACTCCAGTGAGCCCTTTTTAGAGCCTGATTTTTGAGACTGGATTTTTAGTCAGGATTGTGAAAAGCCAAACACATTCGAAGTCATGTGATTGACCTCTATCTTGAGAGGCATGCTACTGTGTCTTCCCCTGCCCCCCTCCAAATTGATGGACCAGGGATTTGGTTGCTAAGTAACACTTTACTGCCCTTGCTTTCTTAAGAGGTAATTTAAATTTCTTGTTGGGCTTTGAGCTATAATGCTTTGCATTCTGGTTTTTGTTCTGTTTCTCCCCAATTTTGTATTTTGGGTCTGTTTCAGTGATGCTTCCTTGGTCATGACTGAACTGAGAAGAACTGGTACAGAGCTCTGCTTTGGGATGATTGAACCAACCACTACTCATAACAAATCCTTTACTGCAGTCCCCTTTCCTGTTGCATCTGCAGGCTTTAAATCCTTGAATCCTTCCAGCCTTTCCTTGTACTAAACCAAACCCCACTGCTATTGAGTCTATTCCGACTCAGAGGAACTCTACAGGACAGAGTAGAGCTACTCCTTAGGGTTTTCAAGACTAAATCTCTATGGGAGCCACAGCCTTACCTTTCTTTACATGAGTGCTGGTGAATTTAAACCGCTGACCTTGAGGTTAGCAGCCCATTAATTGCCAGGGTTCCTTTCTTGAGCTGATGTAAAGCTCAATAGGAATTGTGCGCACCTGTCATGACACTGTGGGACCACAGGGTCGGTTTGAACAAGGCCCTAGGAAACCCTATATAGGGGTCGTTATGAGTCAAAATCGACTCAAAGGCACTTAACAACAATGCACTTGTTCAGACTGACCTACAAATT
>NW_006408930.1:1387930-1416794 GCF_000296735.1 Chrysochloris asiatica | reverse complement strand
CGTCATCGAAACTCATTGCAGCATGGCAATGGCTCTGTCTGACCTACAAATTCTTAAAGACAATTAGAACTGGATCTCAAGGCTTGAAAATAATCTCATCTCTAAGGCCATCTGGACAATGCCTTTCAGACTCTGGGTTGATAACACCCTCTGGATTCTGGGTAAAAGCCCCTAAGCCCTGGGCTTCAACTCTACTTTCCAGGCCCACTGGGAAAGAAACTCTGTTCCTTAATCCATCTGTGTGTTGACCCCACACCCTTGGCTTTAGAAAATCCTGGTTTTCTGCCTCATGGGCATGGCAACCCCTTCTTCTCAGCTTTGGGAGTGGTCCATCCTCCTGGAACATCTAAACAGCAGCACCACACTATGAAACTGAGTTAGCAAAGATCCAACTCTTTGAAACATTGGAGGCTTTGGTCCCACCCTTTGAAATCCAGGTGTGGTGGCCCTACACTTTGAAACCAAGAAGGCTGTATTTCCCATCCTCCTCCCAACAGTTATGCTGCTGTCCAAATTCTCTAGGGCTGGTCATTTTCTTTTCTTAGAGGACAACAGATGTAGCTCCTTTGGCCTGTTTCTTGCCTATAGCATTCCAAGAGGCAGACAGCATTCTTTCCTTTTGTTGTCTGTCTTCCCCTTCAGTCAGAGCTAATGGGTTTTCTGCTGTGATAGTTGGTTAGATCCATTAGTTAAGGTTTAATCTCTAACAGAAGATTGTAGATAAATTCATGATGAAACTTCTAGGACACATGTTCTTAGTTTGTACAGCAGAATTTTCCAAATCTGTAAGTTCTATTTTTATTTTACATAGTTGTTTTTTTGTTTGTTTGTTTTTAAAGTTTTTATTGTGAATTGAGTGATAAATTACATGGGGGGGGGACATCAGTTTTACACACATACTATCATATTTATTTCATTGCAATGATTACAATCCCCTAAATGCTTCATCATTCAACAGTATTTGCTTCTATTCCCTCTGCTTTTCTTTTTTTGGATGTACACCGAAACACTCAGGAATATATAATCATTCAAGCAGCCAGAGGGCATACCTTGCAAACCTGCCCCCAGGCCGCCAGCACGTGTCTTCTCTCCCTCCATGAGTCTAGAGTCCTCAGCTGCTCCATCTCTCCAAGTCATCATCTCTGCTTCCATCTCAGGTGTCGCCGCTTTTCTGGGTAGGGTCCCACACTCTGCTCCCTCTCTTTCTCCCTTGATGGTCCCAGGGTCCTCTGCTTCGGGACTGTAAAATCTACCACTCACCACTTTTTGTAACAAAATTTCTACCTTTACAATTGGGACAATCTCAGTTAGTCATGATAACAATTACTATTGAATCATGAGAGTTTTGTCCCCATCTCCTTTTACCAGACCTATCTAGACAGGATGAAAACCACTCATTTGGGGATACATAGTTCATTTTTAAGTCCATCTCTTTCCTCCTGCATTTTACTATAAGCAGCAAGAAGAAATCATGTGGCCCCCTTTAAGACCTTGCTTAAAAATCTCCTCAGCCAGATATCCAAGTTCATGTATTTACAAGTTATAACTCTCATCCAACATTTTAGTATAATTCAGAAAACTTAATAAAAAACATCACCTTTTTCCATTGTGATGTTTTCCAATCACATGTTCATAATTTTCCTTTAAAAACTCAGTAGAACTAAATTTAACCATCCATACGTATTTCTAGCACCATTCTGTTGCTGGTATCATATGCATTGTGTGTGATAATAGAAACTTTCCCTGTAACTCTTCTCATCCTTCTGAGCCCTTCTCATGATTGTCTTTGCTGTCCATAGTTCTACAAATAGTCTTCTCAAAGAAATGTAGGCTTTTTCTGTTGGACATCTTAAAACTCTTCCAGCCTTTCCTCATTTCTCAACTCCAGCACTGCTTCTGCATTTTAGGTATCTGTTAGAGCAGCACCTCATTCTTTCAGTACCAAATTCTGGCATAGTTATCTAGTGTTGCTATAGTCGAAATGCCACAAGTTGGTAACTTTAACAAGCAGATAATTAATTTTTTCACAGTTCCTAAGAGGCCAGAAGTCTAAATTCAGAGTGTATGCGCCAAGGGAATGGTTTCTGTCTCTGTTGGCTCTGGAGGAAGGCCCTTGTCTCTTCTGAGCTTCTGCTTCCTGGACCATCTTCAGGTGGCATCTCTCCTCCCCCATCTCTCTTTTGCTCATTTCTTTGTCTTTCATAGCTCAAAAGAGATTGACTCAAGATGTACCGTACATTAATCCTGCCTTAGTAACATAACAGAAAATTCATTCCAAATGGAATTATAACTACAGGTAGAGAGGTTAGCATATTTTTGTGTGATACATTTCAACCCATAACAACCATCAAACACATGAGAAGGTGCTCAACCTCATTAATCATCAGAGAGATGGAAGTCAAAACCACATGAAATGTACCATTTCATTCCCAGTAGGATGAGTACCTGATATACAATAAGCGTTGGACTGTTAACAGCAAGGTCAGCAGTTCAAACCCACTAGCTGCTCCTTGGAAACCCTATATAGGTTCACTATGAGTCGGAACCAACTCCACGGCACACAGCAACTACAGGATGAGTAAGTTTTAAAAAACAATCAGAAAATTACAATTGTTGGCAAGGATATGTGGAAATTTGTACTCTTAGCTATTGGTGGGAGTGCAAAATGGTATAGCCATTGTGGAAAATAATGCGGCAGTTCCTCAAAAACTAAAACTAGATCTACTGTATGACCCAGGAATCCCACTACGAGGTATATACCTCAAAGACCTGAAATCAGAGACGTGGAGACTGGTGTTCATTGCAGTAGTTTTCAGAATAACCAAAAGGTTATTGTTGTTAAGTGTAGTTGAGTCGGTTCCAACTCATAGCAACCCTGTATAAGGTTTCACCAGTGACTGGTAAGTTTGAACCACCGACCTTCTGGTTCAAACCGACCTTTTGGTCTAGTGCTTATAGCACAGCACCACACCAGGACTCCATCCTAAATATCTACCAGTAGATGAATTGATAAACAAAATGTAATACATGCAGTGACTACTCCTCAGCCAGTCTTGATATATAGTATGCCCTGGAGTCCTGGTTTGGAGCTGTAGGATAAACAGCCGCTCTTTGGAAACTCTATATAGGGTCACTGTGACTCAGAATTGACTTGACGCCACTTAACAACAACAATATGGGTACTGCTCAAAGACTTTATGCTGAGTGCAGTAAGTCAGTCACAGAAGGGGAAACCTTTTCTGATCTTACTTATATAAGAGACAGGACAATGCAAATATAGAGAGACAAAAATGTGCTAGTCATGGAGCTCTGGTAGCGTAGTGGTTATAAATCGGGTTGCTAACCTCAAGGTTGGTAGTTCAAAACTACCAGCTGTTCCGCGGGAGAAAGATGAGGCTTTCTGCTCCTGTAAAGATTTGCACCCTCGGAAACCCTGTGCAGGGTCGCTGTGAGTCGAAACCAACTCCACAGTACTTACCAACAACAACCAGGGGTAAAGGGAGAGAAGGGAGAATGGTTAATGATGATGGAAACATTGCGTTGATTAAGGCTAGGGTTGCATAGCCAATTATTGTAATTGCTGTTATTTTGTGCACCTCTAAAAACTTGAACTGGCAAGTGTTGTATGATAAATATATTTAAAACCAGGATGAAAATAAGAGTAGGTGCTTAGGCTGCTTATGTACAACCAAACACTTCATGGGATTTGGTTCTGTGGTTTGGAGGTTTCGGGTACATTTCATGTTGTTGTTGTTGTTGTTGTTAAGTGCCATCAAGTCGGTTCCGACCCATAGCGACCCTGTACAGGGTTTCCGAGGGTATAAATCCTTACGGGAGTAGAAATCCTCATCTTTCTCCCGCGGAGCGGCTGGTAGTTTTGAACCGCTGACCTTAAGGTTCGCAGCCCGATTCGTAACCACTACGCTATCAGAGCCATGGGACACCCCAATTAATTAGTCTAGTAACATGTTTAGTGCCTATCCTACCTCCAGTTTAGTTGTATAGTGAATGGGATCTTAAAAGCTTGAAAGCACCACCCAAGGCACAATTAGTTGCTATTTGCTTGAAGCAACAGAAGAGAAAAAGAGTAGGAAGAGGATAAGGAATGTGTGACTAATTGCTTTCTTGAGCAACTGACAAGAAAAACTAGCTGGTGCCCAGCTACCTTTACTGAACATTTTCATCACAAAGATCCCATAGAAGGATTCTGATTAAAAGGGAGGAAACACAGAAGAGAATTTCTGGTTCTAATGAATTCCAGACTTTCTGGAGTCATCAAGGGTGGATAAATCCCTGAAAGTTTTACCTGAGATATCCTTTAAACTTTAAACCCCCAAAAAACCAATAACAAAAAATCCTAAAGTCTTTTTAAAACCAAACAGTACTTTAGCTTAAGTAGTAAAAATTTTTTAAAAAGTCTGCCTTTATAGCATTATATTCTTTTCAGTGCTATCTATTTGTGACCAAAGTGATAACAACAATTTGAAAGATTAGGTAGGAAACATTGAGGTGGTGAGTTCATATTAATCAGGGAGGGACAGCTCAGAAAAAGAAGGTGAGACTTATCGTACAACTTGAAGAATGTAACCAGTGTCACTAAATTATACATGTAGAAACGGTCGAATTGGTGTATGTTTTGTTGTTGTCAGGTGCCATCAAGTCGGTTCTGACTCATAGCGACCCTGTGCACAACAGAACAAAACACTGCCCAGTCCTGTGCCATCTTCACAATTGTGGTTACGCTTAAGCTCATTGCTCTTACCACTGTGCCAGTCCATTTAGCTGCGGGAGAGGGGCTTCCTCTTTTTCACTGACGCTTTATTTATTTGGCAGAATTTTCGGTTTTTATTCTATATTAATATGTTGTTCTTGTTAAGTGCTGTCAAGTCAGTTCCGACTCATAGCAGCTTTGTATAGGGTTTCCAAGGAGCGGCTGGTAAGTTTGAACCACTGACCCTGCAGTTCAAACTGACCTTGCAGCCAGTACATTATCCCATAGTGCCACACCACGACTCTATTTATAAATATAAACAACATAAATTATGTTAATGAATATAAACATCATACTAAGCATTTAATGACACAGACTTAGAAAGATTCCTACCCATTTAGTTTTCTATTTGAACATAAAGCAGTACCAAGGGAATTAATTCATTTACAAATATTTACTTATTATATGGCAGACACTATGTTATGTGTTTTAAACATAGACGAATAAAATCAATAAAGCAGACACAAAGATAATAAAAATCGATAAAATTGAGCTTTACCAAGTTCCAGTATATATTGTTTTACATAATAACTCACAAGCTTATCATACAACCCAAAAAAACTCCAAACCCATTGCCTTCAATTTGATTCATACTCACAGAGACCCACCCTATAGGACAGAGTAGAACTGCCTATAGAATTTCCAAAGCTGTAAATCTTTACAGAAACAGACTGCCACATCTTTCTCGTGCAGATAGGCTGGTGGTTTTTATACCTCAGATCTTTCCGTGAGCAGCTAAGTGCTTTGACTACTGTGACTCTCCACTGTATCAAGCATGATGTCCTTCTCCAGGGATCTGTCCCTCCTGGTACATGTCCGAAGTATGAGAGACAAAGTCTCACCATCCTGGCTTCTAATGAACATTCTGACTGTACTTCTTCTAACACAGATTTGTTTGTTCTTCTGGCAGTTCATGGTATTTTCAATGTTCTTCTCTAGCACCATTTGAGTTATGACTCAAATGCATCAATTCTTCTACAGTTTTCTTTATACATTACCCAACTTTCACATTACATGTGATGGTGGTGGTGTGCCATGGAGTCGGTTCCAACTCATAGCAACCCTGCATAGGGTTTCTGAGGCTGTAAATACTTAGAGGAGCAGAAAGTCTCATCTTTCTTTCACAGAATGGCTGGTAGTTTCAAGCTGATGATCATGAGGTTAGCAGCCTGACTCGTAACCATTATGCTACCAGAACTCCTTACATATGAGGCTGTTGAAAATATCTTGGCATAGGTTATATGCACATTAGTCCTCAAAGTGACATCTCTGATCTTGAACATTTTAAAGAGGTGTCTTTTGCAGCAATTTGTCTAGTGCAGTATGGCATTTGATTTCTTTACTGCAGTCTTCATGAGTGTCGATTGTGGATCCAAGCAAAATAAAGTCTTTGACAACTTCACTCTTTTCTCCATTTATTGTGATGTTATTTACTGGTTTATTTGTGAGGATATTTGCTTTGTTTGCACTGAGGTGCAACCCATACTGAAGTCTGTGGTCTCTGCTTTTCATTAGTATTTTAAGTTCTCTTCACTTTCAGCAATTGTGGTTGCATCATCTGCATATCACAGGTTGTTAATGAGTTTTCCTTCAATATGATACCATGTTCTTCATCATATAATGAATCCAACTTCTTGGATTATTTGCTCAGCACACAGATTGAATTAAGTATGGTGAAAGGATACAATACTGATGCATACCTTCCCTGATTTAAAACCATTTAGCATCCACTTGTTCTATCTGAACAACTGCTCTTGGTCTATGTATGGGTTCCTCATGAGCACAACTAAATGTTCTGGAATAGCCATTCTTCACAATGCTATCCATCCATAGCTTGTCATGATTCATGCAGTCAAAAGCCTCTGCATAATCAATAAAGCTGAAGTAAATATCTCTGGTACTCTTTGCTTTCAGCCAAGATCCATCAGATGTCACCAGTGATGTGCCTCCTTCCACATCTTCTTCTGAATCAACTTGAATTTCTGGCATTTCCCTGTCAATGTACTGTTACAACCGGTTTCTTTTCTTTTTAAAATAACCTTCAGCAAAATTTTCTTCTATATGATAAATGATATCGCTCAGTGATTGCCACGTTTCGTTGGTCACCACTCTTTGGAATGGGCACAAATATGGATCTCTTCCAGTCAGAGTTCTTTATTCAGTACCATTGGCTCTTGATCATCTATCTCTCTTTTTTTTTTTTTTCTAATTTAATTTTTTTAAGCTTTTATTGTGCGTTGAGTGATAGTTTTCATGGGAGAACATCAGTGTTGCACTCATCCTATTGTATTTCATATCATTGCAATGATTACAATCCCCTCCATGCATCACCATTCAAACAGTATTTGCTTCTATTCCCTCTAGGTTGTTTTTTGTTTTTTAGTGTTTTTTGTTTTGATGTACACAAAAACACTCAGAAATATATCGTCATTTAAACAACGCAAGGGGACATTTCTGTAACCTTGCCTCCTGGCCGCCAGCACACAGCTTTTCTCTTTCCATGAGTCTATAGAGTCCTCAGCTGCTCTATCTCTCCATGCCATCATCTTTGCCTCCATCTCCGGTGTCACTGCTTCTCTGTATAGGGTGCCACATTCTGCTCATATTCTTCTCTCCTTTTTGGTGCAGTGATTCTGTGTATTCTTTCCATCTTCTTTTAATGTTTTTTGCATCATTCAGTATTTTGCCCTTAGAATCCCTCAGTATTACAAGCTGAGGATTTAGTGTTTTCTTAGTTCTTTCAGCTTGAAAAATGCGATCATGTTTTTCCCTTTTGATTTTCTAACTCCAGGTCTTTACACATTCATTTTTATACTTTGTCTTCTTGAGCTGTCCTCTGAAATTTTCTGTTCAGTTCTTTTACCTGAGATTCTCTTCCAACATCCATTTGGTCTTATCTTTTTTTAAATTTTTTACTCAAATTAAAGGTGGTTGCATTGCAGTTTGTTGACCTTTTTGAAAAAAGCAAGCTGTAAACTTTTAATACAAATTTTAAAATGATGTTTTTAAAAATCTCAACTTGACCAGATGTGAAACAGTTTAAAAACCTATAAAGGTGCATTAAGAAAAACCAGGCTTAAAAACAAACAAATATGTGTGTCATTACCAAAAAGAGACATGTTTAGGTAAAAATAATAAAAACCTCATGCTGCATAGCATGGCAAAAAGCAAGCACTTCAGCCCCAATCTTTTGTTCATTTCTTATTGCTGGAATTTCATATTCATTTCTTCTTGACACATGACTAAACCAGATAATGGTAGAGATGGTAAGCTGGCATTACTCAGCCCTGCCCTGCTCAGCCTCTGGAGCGGACAAATTCTCAGCTGGTGGGTCGCTGCTTTTGTCTCTGTGCCATTTGGTTTAGGGTATTCTGGGCATCTGTGTTAGTACTTTAAGTTGCAGTGGCATTACTGATGCTGAGGTGGCTGCTAACCTTGGGTCTCATCTTGATTTTCCTTATCTTCTTCATTGCTATCCTCTCTAGGCTGTCTTTGGCAAGAAGGGCCCCTGTGAAATCGTGATCTATAACCCCCATACATATTCTGTCTCACTGGCCTACCTTGTTCCCAAGGCCTGTGGGATGGTGGAACTAACTGTCCCCTGGCTGGGACCGCAGGATAGAGGGAAACAACCCTCAAGAGGCCCTATATCAGCAGATTGGGGGTTTGTTCAGGACCATGTGAGCTTTGGCCAGCTGCTAGGGAAGATGAGAACTTTCTCTTTATCCCCAGGGCTGACCTCTGTGCTTATGGTTAGAGGAACTGGGATCTTGGGAACCTCAGCTGGGCTCAAGGCTCAGCTGGCTAAAAACCTGTCTGCAGACACTGGGGCAATTAAGGTGTAATCTTTTTTAAATGACACTCTATTCTGGCTAAGTTGAGTTTGCTCAGGATGAATTCCCAGTTCTCTAAATACACTTTAGCATTTGCCCAGGGTAGCTGCAGAGCATGGTTGGAATTAAATAGGCACTGCCGCTGCTCACTCTCCCTCCATCCTGGAGGCCAGTACCACATGGACTTCTCAGAGAAGGGGAGTGAGTGCAGGGAAGGGCTCTATCTGGGGGTTCCCCCTCTATGGGGGATCTGGCTGCAAGCATAACACTGCAGGCACTGCCAGGTGCCTTGTTCCCTCCTTAGTTTCCTGTGATGTAGATTGTGACTTTTATCTCCTACATACTGCATTGGGTGCAGCCTAGGGCATTCTAAAGACGTTTTGCTGGCCAAGTGGGGTTGTCCATGGGCAGGTTGTACCCCAGGTTACCCCATCCATGTTCTCTGACCCCTGGGGAGGATGTAGGCAGAACTGAGATGGGGCCTGTGTCCCAGGCTGCCCCATCCCTGTCTTCTGACCCCCTGGCCAGGTGTGGGAAGAATTGGGATGGGAGCTGTTTGCTGCACTGTCCCATTCCTCCCCCACTATCACCACATCACCTGTGTTTTGGGTCATACCCTCTGTTGGGGTCTTTCTGGCTTCCTCCTTGTTTGCTAGGTGAGGCTCTTGGGGCTCCTGGGGCCCTCCACCTCCATCTCCTGCCCCTTCCCCAGCACATCCCTTGCCTCTCTCTAGACACACCCTGCTCAGGGAACCGCATTGCTGCAAAGAAGAAGAAATGGGTTTTGAAGTCAGCCCTGTGGTGCCACTTGGGTGGATTGTTGACTTACTGAGCCTCAGTTTGCTCACTGTAAAATGAAGGTAATGGAAGTTTCTCCTTTGCAGGGCTGTTGTGAAGATCACGTAGGAGTCATGCCACTCCAATTCTGAAGGTTACTAGCCAGGCCTCTTTAGGTTCTCTCCACAAATAAGCAGGGGCCCTTTGGGTCTCTTTTGTCTGTTATCCAGGGCTGTTGTAAGCACCCTTGGAACACAGGGAAGAAGGAGTTGATCTAGGGGAAGGGGAGCTTCTCATCCTTGGGGCCTCTTCAAGTCAGGTGGATCTGAATGGGCAAAGCTGGCCAACAGGGGTGGGTGGTCAAGTAAGACCTGGCATGGGATCATTGAAGTATCTGGGTGGGGACAAATGTGTATTCTAGTTTCTTAGCTGCCAGTCCTCACCCAGATGGCTTCAACTCCCAGATTTTTGGCACAGAAAGCCACCTGGGAATCTTTCAGACGTTTCATGGCCTAAATCCCATTCCTGATCAATGAAGTCATGGCCTTAGGAACTTTTTTAGTGTCCCAGAGGATTCCAGTGGACAGGCTGTTGTTATCAGCTTAGCTCATAAGGAGTCTGAATGAATCTCCTTGAACCTCCTGGGGCAGAGGTGGAAATCTTTCCTCCCAAGGCAAGAGAGGCTTCATTCTGTTGGTGGTTCTAAAGCAGACTATTACCTTGCATCTTTCTGAACAGCAGTGTGATGTATGTCCAGCTCTCTAGCTGGTCTAGAAGCTCTCCTGTATCAGCCCTGGGTCCTCATTGATCTCAGGTAGACTGTCAGTGTGCTGGTGGGCTGTCTGCCTCTGTGTTTGTACCCCCAGGCCTGCCTCATGAGCTGAGGGCAGCAGGCTCCCAGGGAAGATCCAGGTTGGGGAATGAGCTTTGTGAAGGATTCCTGCCACATAGTCAGTGGGAGTGAATGGGGATTAGGAAGGGTACCCAGCTGGCTGGGGGTGGGGATAGTGGTGGTGGTGGATTATTTACAGGATATAGAAGATGGGGGAGATGAAAGAGGAGACAGCCAAAATGAAGCTTTCGAGCCCTCAACCAGCACCCTTACCCCCAGCCCCATCTTCTCCACCACATCTCCTAGAGTGTTACAGTCATTTCCCAACAAGTGCCCTACTTAACCACCTGTCCTACATTTTATCCTTCCTTCCTTCCGTAAAGGCTTATTGAGAGCTTGTCACTTGCCAGATGTGATGATCCCTCTTACCTTCCTCATCACCCCGAGAAAGGAAAGGCTTTCTCCCAGACACCAGAATGTACACTGCTGTGCAGCCTATTTAGGGCTACACCTTGTCCTCTGAACCTCCTGTGCAGTACACCCATAGCAGTGCCGATCCTGGGGTAGTGTGCGGTATGCCAATAGCAGCACCAGTCCTGAGTTAGTGTGATGGTATCAGACGGCATTCTGTGATGTAGAGGAAGCGTCCTGCCTAGCACTGGCCAGGAGTAGCTGCTGCATGCTTTTCCTTCCTACTCACTCGGTCCATAGGAACTTTGCCACCTAGGCCTGGCTATGGAGGAGATGGAGGTTACAACCTTGCCCAAGGAGTCTGGAAGGGGGACAAATCAGCATGCAGACCCCAAGCTCTTGTTATATCAAGGGATGTGGGACAGAGTTGTTTCTCTGTACTGGAGTGCCTCCACACTGGTCACCTGCAGTCATCAGAATGTGACCACTACTTTTATTGGGGGTGTGGTCCAAGTGCATTTCACCATCTCCTAATTCCCAGTAGCTTTTTCCTGTTGGTGGCTCCTCCCTCTGGCTTCTTGAACCCTGAGATGCCTAGTTCAGAGAGGAAGGGGGCCTGATGGTAACCCAGTAAGGGAGTTCCAGAACTGTTTCTACTCTTTCAAAAGAATGTGTGTGGGAGTTTGGGGTGAGTATGTGGCCCTGATTATTTGTGCCCCAGACTCCTTGTGGGCTTTCCCTTTCTTGGAGGCTTCTGGGAGACTGTCCCTGCTGGTCTGCTGACTCTGCCTGGAGACCTTGTTGTTGTTGTTGTTGTTAAGTGCCGTCGAGTCAGTTCCGACCCATAACGACCCTGTACAAGGTTTCCGAGGGTGTCAATCTTTACGGGAGTAGAAAGCCTCATCTTTCTCCCGCGAAGCTGCTGGTAGTTTCGAACTGCTGACCTTCAGGTTCGCAGCCCGATTCGTAACCACTACGCTACCAGAGTTCCTTACAGAGGTGCTTTTCCAGGGACTGGGCTAATTTTTAAGGCTAATTTTTGAAGAGTTAATATTTCTGGAGTGATTCTGATAGCTTCCCAGATCATTGTGTTTTGAAACTAGCTCTCATTTTTTGCATTGGGGTCTAATTTATATACACTAAAATGTACAAGTGGTAGTTACTGCTCTAGCAAAGACACGGCATTCTTGTTATACTGGAAAGTGTCTTGGTGCCCCCTCCCAGTCCATTGCCACCACAGCTGAGTCACATTCCACTGCTGTAGGTGACATTTCTAGGGTTTCATATAGATGGAGTTATACAGTGAGCAGTCTTGTGCATCTGGATTCTTTTGCCCAGCATGATGTATTAGGTTCCACATCGCTGCACCGTCAGCAGCCTGGTTCTTTCCACTGTTCAGGTTTCCTTTGGATCAGTATACCAAGATTTGTCTGTTTACCTGCTAGTAGACATTGGGCTATATGGCCACTTTTGGCTGTCAGGGAGGAACATTGTTGTTGTTCAGTGCCGTTAAGTCAATTCTGACTCATAGTGACCTGGTATAGGGTTCCCAAGGAGCGACTGGTGAGTTTGAATCGTTGACTTTGCAGTTAGTAGTCCATGGCAGGACTTTGCCAGGAACATAGTCAGAAATCACTTGAGAAAAAGGAAAGAATGTGTCCACATGAAACCCTGTATACTGATATTCACACAACATCAGGAACATAGCTGCTGTGAATAGCAGTGTACAGGGTTTTGTGTGGACATTTTCTTTCCTTTTTCTCATGTGATTTCTGGGTAGCAGTAAAACTGAGGAAAAAGTCAGCCTCGACCTGTGTGACAGCCACCCTTGTCCACTGGCAAAGGCCAACTCCTGTGCTTAGTGCTAATAGCTCCTATTAGCTGAGCCTCTGGGGCCAGAGGGGAATTCATTTCCATACGGTGATGAAATAGGTTCAGGGCCAGTGTGACTGGTGCTCATTGGTTCTGGGGATTGATTGGCACCCACTTAAGTAAGTCTGAACATCCAGACTCCAGGCCCCAGAGCTGGCAAGGCCTGACAAGTGTGCACAGGACCTGGGAATGGAACTTTCATATCTACAGGTGATTATGTGATGCAGATGAGCTGAGAAGTGGGACCTTGGGGTCTAGGCTCTGCTTCTGCCCTTTCCATAGCCTTCCTACTTCCTCTTTTTCTGTGTGGTGCACATTTATGGAGTTGCTTGTTCTCAAAGTTGAGTTTTCTCACCTGTAAAATTGAGATATCTATCTGTGAGAGAAGCTACTGAGCAAATTGGAGCAAATTGTGTAGTGCAGTAAAACTTCAAGGGAGTATTGCACTTCTTCCCCTGGGGCACTTGGAAGCCTGTAACTTTTCTTTAACAGCATTTTAAATCCTCCCATTTTCTCCCTGGCCCCCCCATCAAAGCTGCAAAGTGTTAATGACCTTATTATATGTCCACATGATTACTTATAGATGGAGACGGGGGCTCTCTAGGGCTGCCCCAGACTTGCTAGCTGGGTATCTGGACAACCTGAAGGAGGACTCTAGCTGCAAGGACCAGGACCCATTCTCCCTGGTTGGTTCTGTACTACTGCCACCTGAGCAGCACTGACTGTTGGCCAGAGTCTGTTCTGAGTGTGTCCACACACAATCTGATTCTTCTTTTTTGGGTCTCTCACCTAGATATAAAGGAGCTCTGGTAGCATAGTGGTTGCGAATCGGGCTGCAAACCACAAGGTCAGCAGTTCATAACTACCAGCTGTTTCGCGGGAGAAAGATAAGGCTTTCTGCTTCTGTAAAGATTTACAGCCTTGGAAACCCTGTACAGTGTCACTGTGAGTTGGTTCCAACTCCACAGCACATAACCACCACAACCACCACCTAGATATAAGGTCTTTCCCCACTCCCACTCCTGTCTAGTTAATTATTGGGTTGAGGTTCAGCTCTTACTGGGTACCTGTTCTCACTTAGATTCCGTCCTGAGTACCTCTCACAGGTCATCCTCGCAGCCCTCAACACGTGTTGACCACATCACTGTATTTTACTGATGGAGTGGTGCTGCTTTTAGCTGTTTTAGTTGGCTTTCCCTTTATTGCTAGCAGATCTTCACTTTTATGTGTGTGATTTGATGCTTATGGCTAGTACCTGCCAGCTCATCTTCTTTTGACCATGTACTGATTGGGCTATGCATTCTTAGATCTGATTTTCACTGAAGTGCATTTAGAGAAATTTGATCTTTCATCTGGTTTTGATGTCATTCATTTAATCAGCAATGAGTAATTGAGCTCATTGGAGTGTGTTTGGTTTGGGGTTTTACTAATTTTTAAAAAATACATAACATGCACATTTGCACAAACCAGATATACATGTATGTGTGTTGGCACATGTATGTGAGCAGCCTCTACTTTTTTTTTTTTTTACCGTGGGTAGTGGTAGTAAAGGCTCTGAATTTCCTGTCTCTACTGTTATGTATTTGGATAACATCTCCTATATGGAATTCTTACTTTTGTTGCTTCCAGTCTTTTGTTTTTTAAATGGTTTAATCCTATTTCCATATTTGGCCTCAGAGATCATTTTTTCCTGCTTATTTTTTATTGAGATATAATTTACTTTCTGTTTATTTTTTAACACCACTCCAATAGTTTTGATAGCTATCCTACTGCACTACTTTTTTACTTCTAAAATGAACTTTGTGTGAAATGTGAGATAAATTTGAAAATCACATAATTGCACACCCGCATGAGTTATTGAAATGAACACACCTATGTCACCACCAACAGATGGACACTGAGCATACATGTAATTCTCAGTTTATGACATAGTCTAGTTAGGAGGAACTGCACATAAGATTCTCTTTTCTTGTGCTACATGCATGGAGAACACTGGATTTCTATAGGTTAAGTACTGGACTGCTAATCACAAAGTCAAGGGTTCACACCCACAGGAGAAAGATGAGGCTTTCTGCTCCTGCAAAGATTTACAGCCTCAGAAACCCTATACAGCATTGCTATGACTTGATGGCACTTAATGACAGTAGCACATAGTGTTGTTGTTGTTGTTCAGTGCCATCTACCGACTCATAGCGAACTCATGCACAACAGAAAGAAACACTGCCTGATCCTGGGCCAACCTCACCATTGTTGCCATGCTTGAGTCCATCGATGCTGCCACTTTGCCAATCCATCTTGCTGGGGGTCTTCCTCTTTTTCTCTGACCCTCCACCTTACCAAACATGATATCCTTCTCCAGCGACTGGTCCCTCCTGACAATATGTCCTAAGTGTGAGAGATGAAGTTTGTCCATCTTGGCCTCCAAGGAGCACTCTGGCTGCAGTTTTTCCAACATGCATCTGTTGGTTCTTTTGGCAGCCCATGGCACTTTCAATATTCTCCTCCAACACCATAACTCAAACGTATCAATTCTTCTGCGGTCTTCCTTGTTCACTGTCCAGCTTTCACAAGCACACGGTGTAGCAGTGTGTAATTTGATGATGTTATCATTCTCAGATGTTCATTCAGAAATGTTTATTTATAAAGTTTCAATCTTCAAAGACAAAGATCAGAATTTAAAAGATAATAAAAGGCATTAATGATGAAATGATAAAAGGTAACAATAGAGAATACTGAAAAAAAAAGAGAGAGGTATTCAACTTATGTCAGAACTGACTTGCAACGAAGTTGTCGGAACAGAACCCTACTGAAAGTGGAGACTGCCTGTAGTATCATCAGCAGCCTGATGACGACTCCCTGTCTCTTCTTCAGGGAATTGTTCTGCTGACTTCTGACACTACATTAACCTTGCTTATTTTTTACCTTACTATAATTGGAATCACACAGTACTTAGGTTATGTGTGTCTGGCTTCTGACATTCAGCATTATATTTGTAAATCTGACCCTCACATATTGTTCGTACTCTTAGAATGCTGGCACAAGTTGTTTATCCATTGTTATATAGATAGGCACATGAGGTGGAGTTTTGGCTTGGGCTGTTAGAGCTACTACATTCTGTAACAGTCACGTACATGCCATGGTTCACATAGTTGCCCTTTGCTTTTGGTTGCATCCTTAGGAATGGAGTTGCTGGGCTGTAAGGGAGGCACGGGTTCAGCTTACTAGCTACTACCCAGCCCTTTCCCAGAGAAGGTGCACTACCACTGCCTGAGAGTCTCCATCCTCACCACCAGCAAGTGGTATTGTCAGTGTTTTAAATCCATGTGTAGTCGTGGTGTAGTGAACTATTTAATATGTCTCTTCTAGCCATAGTCTTTGTATCACCCACCAAACGACTTTTTCCTGTAGGGTCTGGGTAAGAAAAGGTGGAGGAAGAAGATATGTTTTACTTGGGAGTGGCTGTTAACAGGCTAATTGTGATTGGTCAGTTTTGCCATCCGGCTGAGTATAAAATCAGCCATCTCAGAAGCAGAAAGGGGAACTCACTGCCATCAAAGAAGAGATGAGACTAGAGCTTGTCCTTTGGGCCCTGGGATCCCTGTGCACTGAACAGTCCCAACCTTGGGATAGAAAGCTGTGACTCTGGAGGAGTGGCAGAGGAGCAGCAGCAGCAGAACCAAGACCAAGAGCACGAGACAGAGCAGTGGGCCTTCCAGACACTGGAGCAAGTAAAGCTGAGTGACTTTGGGCAGAAGAGTTGCTTACAAAGGGGGAGGCAGGGTCTCCAGGTACTTAATTAGGGTGCTAGAACAGAGTGTCTTCAGGCGGAGGGTTATGGTGGAGTGATGTATCCTATGGGCATTTATCAGCAGCCCTAAAGGAGTTTTATAACATTGGCTGGGCAGAGACAGGTTTGAGTTCTCATGAAGTAAGTGTAAGTAACCTTTTTGTGATATCTCTTAGTGCATTTTCTAGATGGAATCATCACCTGAAAAAAATTATGGACTTTTTGGAGTCAGTGAAATGAACCTGTCTTTTCTTAGATTTATTTCTTTTTTCTAGTATCCTGTTAAATGTGGCAAGGACATTCTTGTTCTGATTTTGCAAAGATTTACAGCCTCAGAAACCCTATACAGCGTTGCTATGAGTCAGAACTGACTTGATGGCACTTAACAATAGCACACAGTGTTGCAGTGTGTAATTTGTTAGTGTTACAAAGACCATGGCTAGAAGAGACATACTAAATAGTTCACTACACTATGATGCCACATGGATTTAAAACACTGACAATACCACTTGCTGGGGGTGAGGATGGAGACTCACAGGCAGTGCTAGTGCACCTTCTCTAGGAAACAGGAAAGCAGCTCAAAAGTTTCTTTCTGCGTTTAGTATTGTTTTCCATTGTTATTAATGATTTTCACTAGTTGCTTTTGGTTGTAAGTCAGTCTAGGACTCCTGGTGTGGTGCTGTGGGTTAATGCACTAGACTGCATGGTTGGTTTGAACTGTAAGGTCGGCGGTTCAAACTCACCAGCCGCTTCGGAAACCCTATAAAGGGTTGCTATGAGTCAGAACTGACTCAACAGCACTTAACAATAACAACAAGGTAGATTTACTATGGAGATAGATGCTTCTTTTGTGGGAGAATTTCTTTTATCTTTTTGTTGAAAATATGCACAGCAGAACATACCAATTCAATAATTTTAGCATGTGTAACTCAGTGACATGGATTACGTCCTCCTTTTCTAAGTTCTTGCATCAATATAAACTCACTGCTCCCTGAATTTTCTACCTTATTTTTCAAGTTGCTATTATCAATTTGATAAAAAAGCACAATGTTGAAGGCAGACACTCTACTAATTAAACTAAATTATTGGGTGGTTTTAAGAAATCTTCAGGGAATATTTTTGGTTTAAGGATTAAAAATTATCTCAGGGAAATGATTTCAGTGGTTTATTTGGCCTCCATAGTCCCAGAATTGTGAGGATGGTACAGGACTGGGTGATGTTTTGTTCTGTTGTACATAGGATCACTGTGAGTTGGACAATTCCCAGAAAACCTGGATTCAATGAGAATTTGAAATTGCTTCTGCATTTCCCCTCTCTTGATCAGAATTTTTCTGTAGAGTCTTTGTTCAAAATGTTCATTATTAAAACCAGTGAGGAAAAAAATAAAACCAGTGAGGAAGATTCAGGATGATGGCGAGGTAAAGAAGTTATAGTTCTGACCCTTCGCTACATTTAAAACAAGGACTCTGAATCAGGGAGCAGAGGAAATCAGCAAGGAACTGCAAGCAGGTAAAAAATCCATGAATCAACAAGGTAACAAATCCCTTCTACCACTGTGCCTTCTCCCTGCCCTTCACCCCAGCCATGTGGGCCACCAGTTGCTGTGAACAAGGAAAAGTTACTCCAGCAGAAGAGCTAACTACCCCAACTGCCAACATTCTCTGTCTGTATGGAGAAAGAAGACTTCAAGCTTTCTGCTCTAAATCAAGGCACATCTCCCTAGAGATCCCTTTGGAGTGCACCAGCCTCCCTTCCACCCTGACACTGTTGACTACAATCATTCTGTGAATTGCTACAGAAAGTCCATGCAGTGGAGTCTACTCTTATAGTCAACAGTCAACCTGCCACAATGAGTACTCCATAGCCCTGGCCCCTCAAACCAGACAGATTTCTTCCTGAGCTGTCGGTTTGGGGTTGTGTGCTCCCCCTTCTGGTTGGTGCTGAGGACTGCTGACTGAGACTGCTCTTTGCTAGGAATCAGGCATCTTGAGTGGAGACTACACCCACAGCCCTGAAGTGGACTCTGAAAGCAAAAGGCAGACCTCCATGGGTATGTTTGGAGCGTGACAGTTCCTCCTCTCCCACCCAATAATTGTCATAAGCTCGGCTGATATGAACTCCTATAGAAGGGTCCCTATAGTGAGCCAGAAGAAGGGTCACTTAAGTGGAGATTCTTCCTCCCACCACCAGAAGACCACCAGGATTCTGAAACCAAGACAAATCTCTAAGAGATCCTTCTGAGAAGTGCCGGTTGCTTTTCTTTCTGAACTGGAGGAACGTCCGTCTGTGCTCAGATATAAATAAGCAGCCCCCACAGAGACAGGAAGGAAGCCTCTGAGAAAATCAGAGGACCACACCCAGTACAGAACTGGGCTCACCAAGCATGGGCTTTTGTAGGGGCTGTGACTCCTGGTGCACACATTGATAAGTGCATGTTATCCGCAGAGTGGTTGTGCCCCTGGCAGACAGGTTGACCACAGCATATTCTGTGATGTGTTTGAGAGATAATGAAAGTTGAAAGAAAACCAAGATAGAAAATTTTCAAATTCTAATTAAACCAGAGAGGGAGAAGTAGCTATCACAGAGGGAGAGGAAACAGTAAGCAAAGGTTGTTTTGTTGATTTGTTTTAATTTTGTTGTTGTTGAGATTATACATAGCAAAACATACACATACAATTCAATGACACTGGTTACATTCTTCAAGTTGTGCAACCATTCTCAGGTTCCTTTTCTGAGTTGTACCTCCTTCATTAAGGAAAACTCACTGCCCCCTAGGCTTCCTATCTAATCTTTCAAGTTGCTGTTGTCACTTTGATCCCATACAGATAAGTCTTAACAGAGCTTAAACTGCTCTAGGCAGACCTTTTTACTAGGTAAACTAAATTACTATTTAAGGTTTAAAAATTCTTTCAGGGTCATAGTTTTAGGAATTCATCTAGCCCCCAAGGCTCTAGAAGTCTGGTTTCTATGAGAATTTTAAAATTCTGTTCTGCAGTCCCCCCTTTGATCAAAGATTCTTCTGCAGGCTCTTTTATCAGACCATTCACTAATGGTAGCCAGACACCATCTAGTTTTGGTCTCTCATAGCAAAGGAGATAGTTGTTCATGGAGGCAACTAGCCATACATTCTTTATCTCCCTCCTATTCCTGACTCTCTTTCTTCATCTGTTGTGTCAGTTGAATAGAGGCCACATGTTGTGCCGTGTGTGGCTGCTTGTAAGCTTTTCATTCGTCAGAAACTGTGTAACAAACTAGGAAGTAAAACAAAAGCAGTAAACATAGTAGATCTTAGGCCAGTTAAGTAGGATGCTCCTTGAAACCATAACCCTAAGCCTCCAAACCAAGGAATAAAATCCCATAAGATATTTGGTTGAATATAAGCAGCCTCAGAACCTACTCCTTTTTTCTTGTCATTGTTGTCAATATATCTCTCATATCATTCTTGCTAGTCCAACTTTTTAGAGGTGAACAACTTATTGACAGCAAGTATAATAACCAGCTGTGCAGCCCTACCCTTAATCAGTGAGATGCTTCTGCCACCACTGCTCGTTCATCTCCATTTCCCCTCCCCCTGCTGCCCCTGAAAACCACGAATGAACACTATTAGTCTTTTTTACATTGGCCCTTTTTTTTAAGGCTTTTTATGTAAGTGAGTTACAAGGCTGTTTAAAAGTATTGCTACCAAGGAGCTCTGGTAGCGTAGTGGTTACGAATCGGGCTGCGAACCTTAAGGTCAGCGGTTCGAAACTACCAGCCGCTCCGCGGGAGAAAGATGAGGCTTTCTACTCCCGTAAAGATTTACACCCTCGGAAACCCTGTACAGGGTCGCTATGGGTCGGACCCGACTCGATGGCACTCAACAACAACAACAACAACCAGGGTACCAGGTCATACATGTATGGGTTTGTCCTAAATAAAATGTGTTTGAACACATCTCTGTGGCCAGTAGATGGCTACAGAGTTTTCTCAGTGATGTACTTGTCTTAGGGCACCTTCAAAAATAAGGATACTTTTTATGGCATAGAAAAAAAATGATTTTGAGGTCATGGTTATTTAATATCAAGTTTTTAACAAAATTCAAATGGACATCTTCCCAAATCATTGAAACTTTACAACAAGTTTACAAAAGTGCTGTACCATATAAATTAACAGTTTTTAGATGGATCAGTATTTTAAAGAAGACCAAAAAGATGTCAAAGATGAACCACGAGAGGTAAGACTGTCAACCTTGACAAATGAAGCAGCTGTGACTGCAGTCTAGAAACTGATGGAAGAAGATCATAGAATTAGCATTGATACACTAGCTACTGAAGTTGGGATCTCACGTGGTTCAGTATTTTTAATTTTAAAAGAACATCTTGGCCTCAGCAAGCTTTCAACTCAGTGGGTACCAAAAGTATTATGCAGATATCAGCTAACTCAAAGAGCTGATATCTTTCTTTTAAGCAAGATTGAAGCTAATGAAAAAAATGTTTATGAATGAATAGTAATCAATTCCAGGTCTTGGATTTACCAGTATGATCCAAAGAGCAAGGTCCAGTCAGAATAGTGCCTCCTGAGGGCATTTGCTAGACCAGTTAAATTGAAGGCAGAGAGAGGTCAGCTCAGAAGGTTATGGCCACTGTTTTGGGGAGACCTTGTTGTTGTTGTTGTTGTTATGTGCCGTGGAGTCGGTTCCGACTCGTAGCGACCCTGCACAGGGTTTCTAAGGCTGTTAATCTTTACGGGAGCAGAACGCCTCATCTTTCTCCCGCGGAGCAGCTGGTAGTTTCGAACTGCTGACCTTGCGGTTCGCAGCCCGATTCATAGCCACTACGCTACCAGAGCACCTTCGGGAGTGGTATTGATAGATTTTTCTCAAAGAACACAGAGCTATCATGGGAGCTTATTGTGTTGCGCTGTAGGATAAGCACTGAATAAGCAATTCACAAGGTTGGCAGTTGAAATCCACCGTGGAAACCCTATCCTATATGGGGTTGCTATGCGTTGGAACTGACTTGATGGCGTGTAACAACAACAGAAGAACTAACCTTGATAGGTTTTGCTGAAAGGACATAGGGCAATCATGAGGGCTTATCAGGAAGAAGTTTTCAGAAAATTGAGGAAAAGACCAACAAAGTTCCACTGAGGAGTACTTTTTCATCACAACAATCAACCTGCTTATTCTAATTCAAAGGTCGCAAGAGCTGTGCTATGAAAATTTCATTGGGAAACCTTACCCATTCCACTCTACAGCTCTGATTTTGTTTCTTCGGATTTTTTTTTTTGTTCCCCCAACTCAAAGAACATTGAAAAGGAGCAGTTTGAGTCCCTCAAGGATGCCAAAACTACTGTTGTGATTTGTAAAGTGAAGAGCAAATAATTCTTTGAGTAAGGGTTGTTGGTGTTACGCGTGCTATCAAGTAAGTGGGACTCATAGAGACCCACCCTGTATAGGGTTTATGAGGCAGTAGAGCATTCCAGGAGCAGATAGCCTCATTTTTCTCCTGAGAAATGACTGGTGGGCTCAAACCACTTACCAGTGCAGTCTAGTGCTTATCCTACAGAGTCACCACACTCCCTATGCCTTTGTTGTTAATTTCCGTTGAGTTGCTTCTGACTAATAACAACCCATACACGGTTTCTGAGGAGCAGCTGATGGATTTGAACTGACATCCTTGGTGGTGCTTATCCTACAGCGCCAGATCAGGAGTCCACCTATTCCTTATGCCTCTGTTGTTGCTGTTAAGTACCATTGAGGTGGTTCCGACTCATAGTAACTCTGTACAGGGTTTCTGAAGAGCTACTGGTGAGTTTGAACCGCCAACCTCTGTTCACACTGACTTGTGGTCCAGTGCTTCCTACATGCCTTTAGATACACCTGTATATACATGCCCTTGCATTTACCCATATATGCTTTTCTATACCCTTATGTGCATCCATATCTAATCACATAATCACACACATAATTTTTCATTATTTTTACTGTTGCAAAATTGCATGTTACAACATTTATCGAAAATGTACCTTTTTCTGGTATACATCTTAGTGACTTTATTTACCTTGGTCAAATTGTGCTAGTTTCACCCATATTTGGTTTGTGTTTCCCATCACCAAAGGTAATAAATATCCCACTATTTATTTATAAGGCGCTCTGGTAGCGTAGTAGTTACGAACCGGGCTGTAAACCACAAGGTCAGCAGTTTGAAACTACCAGCTGTTCCGCGAGAGAAAGAGGAGGCTTTCTGCTCCCGTAAAGATTTACAGCCTCAGAAACCCTGTACAGGGTCACTATGAGTCGGAACCAACTCCACGGCACACAACAACATTTAGAAAGTGATTTCCCTTCTATCTCCTCCCTTCTCTTGTAACAGTCAAAGAACTGTGCTTTCTGTGTGTATGTCTGTTCTTGATTTTTTTTATATATATATAATAATGGAACCATACAATATTTGCACTTTTGTGATTCACTTAGTTCACGAATCAGCATAAGGTTTTTATTGTGGATTGAGTGAAAGTTTAGTTTACAGGGCAGATCATCAGTTTTACATTCAACAAATTATACACCTTGTTACATTAGAATGATTATAATCCCCTCCATGTACTATCAGTTTACAGTATTTCTCGCTATTCACTTTAGCTTTAAAAAAAAAAAAAAGGCATATATATTAATTTACATCTCTAAAGGGCACATTCTGCAAGTCAGCGTCCTGGCCACCAGCTCTTAGTCCCTCTGTTCCCATGAATCTAGAAACCTCAGCCGCTCCCCCTCACCATGACCCCGTCACTGGTGTCCCTGCGTCTCTGCATAAGGTCCCGCATTCTGCTTGTGCTCTTCTCCCTTGATGGTCCTAGGGTTCCTCTGTTTCTGGACTGTAAGATTAACCACTCCCCTGTTTTTGTTACATAACTTCTACCTTTGCAATTATAACAGTTGCAATTAGTCATGATGACAGTTATTCACTATTGAATCATACGAATCTTATCCCCATCTCTTTTCACCAGACCCATCTAGAAAAGATGAAAATTATTCAGTGGGGACTCTATCTCCCCTCGCACACTCTTAAGCCATACTTCCTCTTGAAACCTTGTAATCCAGTCAATTTGTGCCTTTATCACCGCCTCATTTTAGGTAGCCAATGTCTAAGTTGCCTGTCCCTATCTACCCTGCGTTCAGAGAGGATAGCATTGATACTTGATATGAAGACCCCTTCCCTCTCTGTTGGTATTTAGAGTTATTACCTCCATGAGTATAGATCAGGTTCATAAAGTTGTAGCAATTTACCTTGTTTCTTTTATCAAAAAAACAATTATTATTATTATTTTTTTGGTAATCTTGCTCTAGTCGAGTTCTGATTATTAAGCCATCGAGGCTAGGTCAAATGGGTACTCTGCAAATTTGGGTGTTCTTGTGCATCTCCC
Source organism: Chrysochloris asiatica (assembly GCF_000296735.1). Lineage (NCBI taxonomy): Eukaryota > Metazoa > Chordata > Mammalia > Afrosoricida > Chrysochloridae > Chrysochloris > Chrysochloris asiatica. Next base: position 1,393,110 of record NW_006408930.1, on the reverse strand, counting down.
CACACTTCATATCAGCTACATGCTTCACTCCCTGCTCTAGCCCTCTGTGACTAAGTCCTTGTCCATGGGCTCAAGTGTCCCCAGGTCTCACCACACTTTGGACCAATCAGCCCTTCCTCTTCTCTCTCTCTTCTCCAGGTCAACGGCAGTCAATGGACTGTGGTTGAACTCAGCCCATTTCTTCATTGCTGTCTTTCCTCCTCTTCCACTCACCAGTAGACCAATGTGGTCACCAGCAAGCTTACATGCCTGCTCATGTGTTTCCTTTGAGTTTCAGTCTTAGAGGGGAATTTGTCCTGAAGGCACTTGATTGCTTGCCTTCCTTGATGACTTCCTGGCAAACAGCTTGCTTATTCTTGTAGTAGCCAGTCATGCTGACATTTTTGTTTTGGGCTTTTCCTGATGATCTTTCTTTGAAGATATATTTTCTGTTGCTCCAGCTGTTCTAGGCTGGTCTGTTTGTCCTTGCTAGTGGGAATGTCCCACCTGGATGGGACTTAGAATTCCACCTAAAGTCCTATACTTTGCAAAGGCTTTGCAAAAGGCCTATTTTACTGGGCAAGTTCTAGAATCCCTTTTAGGTATTCCAGTCAGTTATAGGCTAAAGACGGGCTTACAAGTTTTCTATATTCATGTTTCCCAACATTCCTTTCTATCCCACTCAAGTATCTATTTTACAATAGTAGGCAAGGGAAACCAATATTCATAAGACAGTCAAGCATTTTAGTATTATTTCCCCTCTTCAAACTATGCCTAAATCCCTGTATCACAGAGCCCTGTTGTTCCAAGGTTGAACATGCATCACTATTTACCTCTGTCCCACTTAGGTCATGCAAACCTGTCTCATTGTTCCCTGAGATAGACAGACAACCTATCTTGTTCTTCCACCACCTCCTCCTCCCTTCTTGTATTGCCCTCCCCAACACCCGAACTAAACCCCCCCACCCCAACCCTGTTGTTGTGATTACCTTATATTTCATTAACTCTTCCCTCCATTTCAGACACTCTTATTTTAACCTGTAATCTATTTGACCTTCCACTACCTGGATCACTGTTCCTCTGTGTTTACCTTCTTGCACATTGTAATTGTTTAGATCATAGATTGACCTCCCAGATCCTCTGTTCTTATAATTTTATTCTGTTCTTGACTCTTCTATTTGTTGACTGAGTTCAGGTTGATGCTGCCATGTACGTCATTCTGTAGTTGTTGCGCGTTCTCGTTGGTTCTCAGTCCACAAAACTTCCTTTAGGATGTTTTTCATAGCAGGGTTGGCTTTGGCAAAATCCCTTAACTTCTGTTTATCTTGGAATGTTTTGATTACATCATCGTATTTGATTGACAGCTTTGCTGGGTAGAGGATTCTTGGTTGGAAGGGTTTTTTTTCCCTTTCAGTGTTTTATATATGTCTCCCCATTGCCTTCTTACCTGTTGAAAAATCCAAGCTTAATCTGATTTGTTTGTCTTCATATGTTACCCTTCTTTTTTCCCTAGCTGCTTTCAGGATTCTGTCCTTATCTTTGATTTTGGAAAGCTTGATGATTGTCTTTTAGGGTCTAGCATTCCTGGGGTTCATTGAGCTGCTTGAATGCTTATCTTTTCACTTTTCAGGATGTTAGGAAATTTTTCTTCCAGAAGCTCATCAGCTATCTCCTCTGTGGACTTGTGTGATTCTTCCTGTTCCTTTTCATGTTATCCAACTTGAATCTTAGGCCTTCTTCAGAATTTTTTTTTATCCTTTTTGTGTTTGTTCTATTTTAGTAGTGTTGAGAGATTTATCTTCTAGCTCACTAGTTCTGGCTTCTAGCTCTTCAATTCTACTCCTTTGCTCTTTCAGTGTATTGTCCATTTCTGATATTCTGTTATTAATCATTTGGGCCTCTTTCTGTAGGTTTTGAATTGTTTCCAATGCTGTATCTATCTTATTTGATTGTTTCTGTAGCGCTTTCCTGACTTCTTCCTTATTTTTCTCAACTCCATTGTATAGTGTTTTGATATATTTTATAATCATTTTTCTGAATTCCTTCTCAGGCATTTCCAAAGCCTGCCCATCTTCCAGTATGGAGTGTAGGTCTATCTCCAGCTCATTTGCCTCAGTCACTTTATCTTGTTTCTGGACATGTGGATGTGTATTTTGGTATTTTTATGCTTTCTGATTGCGTCCAGGTAGATGTGATCAGGAGATGGGCTTCTCTTTTCACTCTTCTTCATGAGAAATTTCAAGATGCCACTGTTGGTCATTGTTATATAACTCAGGATTTAATTTTCAGCCTATTTCCTTTTTAGTCTGCCAGTCCTGCTCCACAATCCCCGCCCAAGCCTTTTTCCTAGTGATAAACAGTTCAGGGCTGGCTGTGGCCATTTTGCTCTGCCGTTTGGTGTTACTGGAAACTGTCACTTTCAATTTTGAAGAGATCTGTGCACATAATTAGTAGAACCCTCTGGGGGTGGGAGTGGGGTGATCACTTGCTCAGGCACCCCCTCTAGTCACCAGAATGGAGGTGTGCAGACAGTGAGAGACCAATGAACAGATACCAAAAAAAACAAAAACAAAAACGTCCACACCTGTCAGGTATCCATGGCTTCTCTACTCCTTCCCCCGCTTGGTCTCACCCAAGATGGCGGCTCCAGGACCTGCTGAGCATCTTGAATTAGAAAGCAATGGATTTCTTGCTTCTGCTACCAATTTCTGCAACTGTAAACCTTCCAACTTTCTAAATACTGTATGACTCCTGTTTCATTTTTCTGCATGTGGATATCCAGTTTTGTCAGTACAGTTTGTTAAAGAGACAGTTTCCTTCCTCTTGAATGGGCTTTGCACCATTGTTGACCTATTGATGGATGCAATTACTTCTGGGTTCTCAGTTCTGTTCCATTGGTCTATGTGTCTATCATTGAATCAGTATCAGGCTTTTGATTACTATGGAGCTCTGGTAGCGTAGTGGTTACGAATCGGGCTGCTAATCTCACGGTCAGCAGTTCGAAACTACAAGTTGTTCCATGGGAGAAAGATGAGGCTTTCTGCTCCCATAAAGATTTACAGCCTCGGAAACCTTGTACAGAGTCGCTATGAGTTGGAACTGACTCCTCGGCACATAGCAACAACAACAACATGGCTGTATAGTACTGGTATGGTGCTGCGGGTTAATGCGCTGGACTGCAAGATCAGTTAGAACTGCAAGGTCAGTGATACAAAGCTCACCAGCTACTTCTTGGAAACCCTATACAAGGTTGCTATGAATCAGAATTGCCTCAGAGCACTTAACAAGAACAACATGGCTGTATTGTACGTTTTGAGATCGGGAAGTGTAAGCCTCTTGCTTTATTCTTTTTCTTCAGTATTGCTTTAGCTATTCAGGGCCTCCTTCCTTTCCATACAAAATGATGGGATTTGGATGATCAGAATTGCCTTATATATCTATAAGATTGTTGTAGTTGTTTTTCACATTTTCACTATGTTAAGTTGACATTTTCACTATGTTAAGTCTTCCTATCCATGATCATGGAATGTTTCCATTATGTAGACCTCTTTCAGTTGCTTGCAGTTTTGTTTTATAGTTTTCCTTGTATAAAATTTTATGTACCTGGTTAGGTTAGTTCTGAGATATTTTATACTTTGGGGGGTGCTATTATAAATGGCATTGTTTTCTTAATTTCCTTTTCAGAATCCTTGTTAGTATGTTGATCTTGTACCCTGCCACTTTGTTGAATCCTTGTATTAGTTCCAGTAACTTTCATGTGGAGACTCTGGGATTTTCTATGCTTATGATTATGTTATCTGTGAATCAGAGTAGTTTTACTTTTTCCTTTTCTAATTTTTCCTTTCTTTCCCTTTCTTGTCTTACTGCTTTTGTACAATATTGAATGAGTGGTGATAAAGGACATCCTTGTCTCATTCCTATTCTTAAGGGGAATGCTATCAGTGTTTTTCTTTTGAGACTAATTTCGCATGCATATCAGGTTATTAAGCATACTTTAGCTTGGGTAAGGCACACCTTAGTCCTCAAACTGATGTCTTTGCTCTTGAATGCTTTAAAGAGGTCTTGTGTAGCAGATTTGCCTAATGCAGTACAATGTTTGACTGCTGCTTCCATGAGTGAATACAAGCAGAATGAGGACTGTGACAACTTCAGTCTTTTCTATTGGTCCAGTTGTGAGAATTTCTGTTTTCTTACATTGAGGTGTAATCCATGCTGAAAGCTGTGATTTTTTATTATCTTCATTAGTTTTGCTTTCAGCAAGTAATGTTTTATCTACATATCATAGGTTGTTAATGAGTCTTCCTCCAATCTTGATGCCATGTTCTTCACGTAATCCAGCTTCTCAGATCCTTTGCTCAGCATATATATTAAATAAGTATGTTGAAAAAATACAGTCCTGGGACATCTTTCCTAATTTTAAACCATTTGGTGTTTTCTTGTTCTGTTCAAACAACTGCCTCTCGGTCTGTGTACAAATTCCTCATGAGTACGATTAAGTGTTCTGGAATATCCATTCTTTGCATTGTTATTCAGAACTGGTCATGATTCACACAGTCAAAACCCTTTGCATAGTCAATAAACCACAGGTAAACATCTTTCAAATATTCTCTGCTTTTTGCCAAGATCCATCTGACGTTAGCAGTGATATCCTTCTTTCCACACCACCATCCTGCTTGTCAGTTCACTTGACTGGGCTATTATTCTCAGTAGTTTAACAGTTGTTTAATGATATGATGTGGCAGTTATGTGATGACCACCTGTGATGTGATTAGATAATAGGATTAAAGGTGGGCTCCGACTGCCTTTGAGTTGATTTCAACTCAGAGTGACCCTATAGGGTAGGACACACCACCTCTAATCCCATTACAGCCCTGATCCAATGTAAGGGGAGTTTCCCTGGGATGTGGGTCTGCAACACTCTTTTTACTTTATGAGATAAAATGAAAGAGAAAAGAGCAGAGAGAAAGGGACCTACTACTACTAAGAAATAAGAGCTGGGAGTGAAGTTGTTCTTTGGACTTGAGGTCCCTGCACTGAAAAACTCTTACACTCGTAGACAGGGTTGGGCAACTTGGACATTGGCTACCCAAAATGGGGGAGCTACAAAATCCTGGTGGAGTTAATGCGCCAGACTGCAAAGCCATTTGAACTGCAAGGTTGGTGGTTCAAGCTCACCAGCTGCTCCTTGGAAACCCTATACA
>NW_006408930.1:1344443-1387735 GCF_000296735.1 Chrysochloris asiatica | reverse complement strand
GGGTTGGAAATGTAAAGGTAGACGTTTTGTAGCAAAAGGAGGGGAGTGATTGACTTTGCAGTCTAGGAGCGGAGGTCCCTGGGACCATCAAGGGAAAAGAGCGGAGAGCAGCACCTCACCCAGAGAAGCAGTGACGCCAGAGATGGAGGCAGAGACGATGACATGGAGAGATGGAGCAGCTAGGGACTTTAGACCCAGAAAGGGAGAGGAGCTGTGTGCTGACGACCGGGAGGCAGGCTTGATGCATGGAGGGGATTATAACAATGGCAATGAAACGATATACGATAGGATGAATGTAAAGCTAATGTTCTCCCATGTAAACTATCACATAATTCAAAATAAAACATTAAAACAAAACAAAACCAAAAAACTCTTGCACTCAGGGGAAGGTTGATACCAAGATAATGGGAGATCTTCAAGGAATACTGGGCCTGTAGTTGCTGAAAGGAGAAAAGGTCCTTTCCCCAGAGATGACACGGAAAGTCTTCCCTTAGATCTAGCTCTCTGAATTTGGTCTTCCAGCTTCTTAAGCTGTGAGAGAATAACTTTGTGTTGATTTAAGGGTTATCCTTGTGGTATTTCAGTCATAGCGACACTAGAAAACTAAGACACACACCTCTGACATACTATATGTTGTTATTTTTGTTAAGTGCCGTTGAGTCGATTCTGACCCATAGCGATCCTGTATAGGGTTTCAGAGGAGTGGCTTGTGAGCTTGAACCACCAACCTTGTGGTTCAAACCGACTTTGCAGTCTAGCACATTAACCCACAGCACCACACTATATAATTTACTTCATTCTGCTTGTTTTCCTATGTTGATCCTGCTATGATCTGCTATGATGCTGAGTAAATGTTTTTTAAATTGTTACCTTGGTTTTGTATTCCTAGGGCAAAGTCTTCTAGATCACAGTGAATAATTTTCAAGGCAAAATGTTACTTCTGTTTGCTGACATTTTACCCAAAGTTTGCCTTCATGTTAAGCATGGGATTGGTTCCAATCCTCTGCCATTTGAAAAGGTGTAGAACATGCCCACTGAGTTTGTCGTGGTTTCTTTTTTCCTTCCCCATTCTTTGAGTGCATTTGGAAGTAGAGAAGCTTGAGGTTCAGATCTAGATTCACGTCCTGCTCTGCCACATAGTACATAGGTGTGTTGGACAAGCAGCTTCAGCCCTTCCCAGTTCATGAGCTGCTTGCTTATACTTGTCTCTTGATGATTCCCAGGATAGAATATGTGTCCATGGCACTGAGCATGTTGTTAGCTTACACTGTGACTGTCAATATTCACTTTCCCTAGCGTTTATGAGCTTTATCAGTCTGAATAAACTCATTCTGTAGCAGGTTTAAAAACAAACTAAGTTTGTATCCTTTTGCTTTTTGTATTTTTTTTACATTTTATGTTATCATTTCTCCTTATTGAGATTTTTGCCTCCATTACTTTGTTCAGTTTCTCAAATCCTGGAGTAGGGAGGGTATATGTGTTGTTGGTGCACTCCCCCCCCCCCAATACATAAATAGTACAGCTTTTTCTGTGACCCATAAGGTTTGATTGATTTTTGTATTTGTTTGCTAAGTTTCCTGTTGTTTTCTATTTGCCTTTCATTAACAGGCCTTATTTAAGAGACCCCTTTTCAAGTGTTTGGGTGTATACTAATATTGCTTGCTGTTTTTAATAACCTTTATTTTTTTAGAACAGTTTTCGACTTACAGGAAGAAATGTGAAATACATTTTAAATTTTATACAAACATGTATGTGGAATTCTTCCCTTTTCAGATGACTAGGGCATCCTGTAGTATTGATTCATTAGGAAATAAATCTGGAGCTCTGGTAGCGTCGTGGTTACGAATCGGGCTGTGAACCTTAAGGTCAGCAGTTCGAAACTACCAGCCGCTCTGCGGGAGAAAGATGAGGCTTTCTACTCCCGTAAGGATTTACACCCTCGGAAACCCTGTACAGGGTCGCTATGGGTCGGAACCGACTTGACGGCACTTAACAACAACAACAACAACAATCTTAAAAACAAAGTTGTGTCCTTAATCCTGCTGTTCAGTCTTCTCTGTTTTTGCTAATTCTGATTAATTGGTGTATTGCTAAACCTCTGAGCCTCTGACTTTTTGCCTAGTGGATACATTCAAGTACTTCCACTATTATTATGTATTTTTTAGTAGGCTGTTTGAGTCTCAGAAATTCTGTATTGGTAGGTTTAATGAACCATTCATTGATAGTTGATCTCTTAATGCTATAAAGTCTTCATCTCATAATAATATTTTTGTGCTGGTATTTAATTAGACTTACTAGACCTGAGCCTGATCTTGAGTTTAGTAAAGTAAGATTTAATGTCATTGGTTGCCTGTGGCATCCCAGCTCTTTGAAGAGTACACTAGAGCGGGGTGGAAGAAACACTGTTTAAAGAAATGTGGGTGTGAGGCTGCAGTAACCGTATGGGAGCCACGTCTGACTTCCTCTGGCTTCAAAATCAGCCAAGATTGATTCCTGTGAAGAGGAGGTCAGACTGCCTCCACCCTATTCTGGCAGCAGCCATACCTCCCACAGCAGCCTGTTTCACATCTGGATTCAATAACCCACTGCAGTGGCCACACAGAGCTCGTAACAATATTCACGATTATGGGGTTGATTGGGAAGTGAGCAGGGTACAATTCAGGATGCAACAGTCCTACAGTCAGGACGGCATCTTCTCTGCCATACTGTCTGCACAACTGACTCTTGTTTTCAACCTCTCAGTCTTGTGGCCCCTTGACCTCTGCCCTGCTCAGGCAAGTGTTACAAAGTTTTAACCAGTGTGTAAATGCCCAGAGGGCAAGCCATAGGCAGTCAACTTCACTTGGTTGTCTCGCCATGCCACCAGCTCAGCTGTCATCACTTTTCTAGGAAGGAATCTCATGCTCTCCTCATCATGCTCTTCTTTCTTGATGGTGCTGGGATTGTTTGTTCCTGCTTCTGAGATGGCTCCTTTTAAATCTAGCAAAACTAACCTGTTCCATCCTTAGAGACCTGTACACCTTTTTTGCATGGTAAGAATTAAGAAGACTTTGGATAGAAAAACCGTATCAACTAAATTCAAGGTACCACAGAGGCTCAATGCCTTCCTACCATGCTCTGCAGTTTTCCCTAGCATGTCTTCTTCCTAGTACTCAGAAACATGTCCAGACTCTCTTGGACTCTACTAAGTGTTGAAATTCTTGGCTTGTATGTATTAATTTTCAGGGTAAATTCATCAGTTAGTGCATTGTGTTTATGGAACTCACCAGGCCTTGGAGGGAAGTCACTCTTCACTCTTCCCTGTGACTCTGTCTCTGCTGCTTCATTGCCTCCCACTTCACCCTCACAAGAAGTAAAACTGCTGGGGGAGTAGGGCTGTGAAGAGAGAGAGAGAGACAGACCTTCATTGAAAGATTGTTCCTTCCTTCTTCAGACACAGAACTTACAATTATAGAGGCTAGATGCAAACATTCTCCATGCCTGAAACACTTGGATGAACTATGGCATGTTTGATAGGTGTGTCAGCAGATGGCCACATGTGGTGATGACCAGGGTACTCTTTGACAGAAATGAGGAATCCTTCTCTTTCTGGAAAATGCCACTGTTCCTGGTACCTCGGTGGACATTTACAAGGCTAAGTCTCCTAGAGACTGGGCAACTCCCCCCCATCACTACTCCTGTGTTAGCAGAGCACAGTTGCTTCATAAGGACCTGGCTCCTCAAATGCTGGGTTCTGGTAGGATACCACTTAGAAATGGAAGAGAGGTGTATAAATGGACATTTCAGGGGTTACCTGCCTTTGTGTGGATAGAGGACTAGAGAGCCTGAAGGTGCTCAGCATCTGCCAGTCACTCATTGGTGAACCGAAGGGGTGATCTAGTGAGTCTGCAGTCCCACAGAATGTGAGACTTCAGGGTCTCAGCTGGATGTATAGGCTGCAGGTCCCTTAAGTTAGGTCTTGGGAGTCCTGATAGTGTTCTCTGTCTTGTACTGGCCTTCAGCAAGCATCAGCAAGTGCTTCCTTTTTTTTTTTTTTTTTTTTAAGGTTTTTATTGTGAATTGGGTGAAACTTTACAGGGCAGATCATCAGTTTCACATTCAACAAATCATAAACCTTGTTTCATTACAATGATTATAAATCCCCCTCCCATGTACCATCAGATTAACAGTATTTCTCTCTATTCACTTTAGCTCTTTTTAAAAAAAATAAAACAAAACAAAAAACCACTCAGGCATATATAATAATTTCCACCACCAAAAGGCACTTTTCTGAAAGTCTGCCTTCTGGCCACTGTGAATCTAGAGTTCTCAGCTGCTCCCTCTCTCCATGTCCCCATCTCACCCTCCATCTCTGGTGCCACTGCTTCTCTGGATAAGGTCTCACATTCGCTTGTGCTCTTCTCCCTTGATGGTCTTAGGGTCTTCTGTTTCTGGACAAAAGATTACTCCATTTTTGTTTAAAAAAAAAACTTCCACCTTTACAATTGTGACAGTCACAATTAGTCATGATAACAGTTACTCACTATTGAATCATAAGAATCTTATCCTCATCTCTTTTAACCAGACCCATCTAGACAAGATAAAAACTATTCAGTAGGGACTCTTTCTCCCTCTCCCCCCCACACACTCTTAAACTCCCCCTTGAAACCTTGTAAGTCATTTTGAGCCTTTATCGCCCCTTCATTTTAGGTAGCCAATGTGTAAGTTGCCCATCCCTATCTGCCCTGTATACAGATGAGATAGCATTGATACTTGATGTGAAGACTCCTTCCCTCTCTGTTGGTATTTAGAGCTACTACCTCCATGAGCATAGGTCAAGTTCATCAAATTGTATCAATTTACCCTCGTTTCCTTGATCAAAAAAAAAAATTTTTTTTTTGGTCTTCCTCTAGTCAAGTTCTGATTATCAAGCCATCGAGGCTAGGTCAGATGGGTACTATCTGCAAGTTTGTGTGTTCTTGTGCATCTCCCCTCACTTCATATCAGCTTGATGCTTCACTCGCAGTTCTAGCCCTCTGTGGCTATGTCCTTGTCCATGGGCTCAGGTGTCCCCAGGTCTCACCACACTTTGGACCAACCAGCCCTTCCTCTTCTGTCTCTCATCTTCAGGCCAATGGAAGCCTATGGCCGTGGTTGAACTCAACCCATTTCTTCATTGCTGCCTTTCCCCCTCTTTGACTCACCAGTAGACCAGTGTGGTCACCAGCAAGCTTACGTGCCTGCTCATGTGTTCCCTTTGAGTTTCAGTCTTACAGGGGAGTTTGTCCTGAAGGAACTTGATTGCTTGCCTTGATGGCTTCCTGGAAAACAGCTTGCTTATTCTAGTAGTAGCCATTCATACTGCCATTTTTGTTTTGGGTTTTTCCTGATGATCCTTCTTTGAAGATGTATTTTCTGCCGCTCTGGCTGTTCCAGGCTGGTCTGCTTGTCCTTCCTAGTGGGAATGTCCCACCTCAGAAGGTTCGGGATAACAAGTGCTTCTTGATAGAAAGAGCACATATAAAAGGGATTTGAGATGACTCTTGATGCCATCTGAAAAGTGGGCTGATTCTATCTGACTGGGGTTTTCCATCCAGCCTGGGCAGAGGGTCTGAGCCTGGCCTAGCCTCCATCCTCTAGCTCAGGAGCCTGAGCTTCAGCCCTTCCACCTGTCAGCCAGCCAGAGCTCAGCACTGTAGCCTAGGCATGTAGCTGCCTTAGCAGGTGTTGGAGCATTGAGATATCATTCAGGCAGAGCGTGGGTGAGCATGCTGAAGTCTGCCCAGAAGTCTCACCAGAGGTAAAAAGAGTTAAATGATCCAGCTTCCTAGTGGAACTTGCTTCTGGGGTCTATGCTTTACCTCATTGGAATGTGCAGACTTGCTTCTCATGGCTCTGCATTTGTTGTGCCTGCTGTGACAAATGACCAAGCTGGCATGGTAAGAAGAGACATTCCTCAGCAGCTCTGCCTGGCGCCCTGGTCTGAAAGGTCAGGAAGGTGGGCTATCCTGACATCTATTCAACAGATGCATGTGACCAGGCCTCACAGGGTGTGCCCAGTGCCTATAGTCAGCTCTGTTGCCCTTGTGATGACTAACTTTCATGGTAAAAAATGTTCAGAGAAGAAAATACACACTATCTAGATTGTTCCTGCATGGTAATAAAGAGGAGGGTACCCAGACTTTTCTTTGGTGATTTTCCCTTTTAGGGAGTAGGTATTTATTACAGATCCTGCTGGCACCGTAGGCTAAGTCTAGAGCAGGCCATCACCCACCTGTGGACAGTAGACCACTGTAGAGCCTGCCCATGACTGCCAGCTGGCAGGAGACTGTTCATGCCTGTCTTTCTTCAGTTCCCTCACAGCCTGTGAATGGTCTGTGTGGGCTGATTGTGCCTGTGGTACCCTGGTCCTGGTAACAGGTGGCATGCACATAGCACCTGTGATGTCTTACACTTGGCTCGGCACTGTAAACACCGCTTGCCTGCCTCATAATCACCTTGGTGCAGACACAGAGAGCTGGGGGCTGGCCCTTATTATACACCCTGTAAGTGGCAAAACCTGGGTCTGCATGCAAGCAGGCCAGCTCCAGATGTGTCTTAATTGCTGGCCCTCTTTCTCACCCTCAGAAGTGCTTGGGGTGGGGGAGAGAGCAAGTCCTCCTGCATGGTGAGTGCTTCCACTCTGCTGTAGACCTTGGACTGCAAAGACCAAGGACACAGGACTGTTGTCCAGGGTTTGAGAGGTCTTGGTGTTAGGCCCAGGCCTCATGTCTAGCCCATAGCTTGCTGTCCTACATGTCCTGTGTCTGTGTTCTTGCCTACATGATTCCCTCCCCTTGGAGACCTCCACATTCTTCCAGGCAACTCTGAACGCCGCACTTGATGCAGCAGTTGAAGAAGTGCCAGGCTGGGTAGAGAGGGTGGAAGCAAGAGTCTTGGGAGCTGGGTGTTGGGAACTCACCTACCCAGTAGGAGCCTCTACCTGCCAGTGCAGGCCCAGAGAGGCCCTGCCCTGCTGGCAAAGGCCTGAGGGTGCTTCCTGCTCTGACTCGTTACTTCCTGGCTCTGTTGGGACTAGTGTGGCCTGATGTGTTGGAGTGCAAGTGAGGCAATACAGGCCTTCAGCAAACCCTCAGTGAGTCTGTCACCCTACTAAGTACCTGATTATAGGACCCCAGGCATGCAGGTCTCTTCACCCTTCTGAAGGGGCAAAGAGAACTGGAGAGGGCTCCTGACTGTCCATTTAGGGGCTGGCCCTAGACTACCAAAGCCCAGAGATGTGGAGCTACTTGAAGTCTCTTCTTGGCCTATGGAGTCCCCACCCTCTTGTCCATGTCCCTGCCCCTCCCAGGCAGTAGGGGTGCAGACAGCCTGGGCACAGGCCAGTGCTTTTGGGATTTCCACCTGGAGGAGCTGCTCAGACTAATGGACCAAAGGGTGCCCCCTTTCCCTGAAGGGGGAGAGAAAACCCAGCCTGTGGCTCAAGGCAGCTCACTAGGTTGCTGACCCTGTGTATGAGCAAACCTTGAGCCTTCTGTCCTCCAGGGGAATTGCAGGGGAACCTTGACCCCTGCTCTGAGCCTGAGTGGGGCAAGCATCTGCCTACCCAGGGCTTTCCCAGGCCTTGCACCTGCAGCTCTATGATGTGACTACAGCATCAGACTGACTTGTTCAATTCTGTCAGTCATGTTTGGAAATCAAACTGCAAAAGGTGTTGAGGAAAACCCTGCTTTACACACCGGAACACCGCCTTTGGCACCTGTGGTAGTAAATCTCTTTCTCTTCTAGCACCAGATTTTGCTTCATTGTCTTGCTGTGATTCTTGATCTTGGCCCATATTTGGAGTCCGAGGAGGCTTCATGCAACTTCGGTCTGGACATCCTCAGGGCTCTCCACCTAACTAACCATCTGTGGTGTCTCAGTGTGTCGAAACAGCCCATGGGCGAGAGCAAGATTCGGTGCCAGTCTGCCCAATGTGTCATTGTCATCTAGGAAGTGCTGACTTGCAAAGTTTGTTCTATCCTTTGGCCAGGCAGGTAGGGAGAGAGCCTGACCCTGGAGGAACAGGATGATTTTGTTGTGTATGTATCATAATATAAATACAGAAGGTACTGTGGTCTGCTTCTCTGCATCTTTGAGGCTTTCAGTCACTTGTGGATGCCCTGCTGCTGTGCTCTATGTCCAGCCCACCAGTCTAACCCCTTCTGTACTTGGTGCTCTGAGGCCTTGGCAAGTGCCCTCTGCCCACTTCTTTCCTCATGCCCTAGGCTGACTATACATAGCTGGATGAAGAAGAATGTTCCACTCATGGGGGCTTAGCCCTGACTGCTTTTGCCAGGGACTTGCAGAGACCCTGACTCTCTTGCCTACCAAGAACATGCCCTGATCTCACAGTGATTGCTGTATCCTGGGAGACCACCATCCTCTGCATTACTTTTGATGCTTGTCCTTGTCCTGGCAGCACAGCACTGAGACCTGTTGCTGCACATCATCACCTTCCTCCTCTGCAGCCTCAGCTCTGGACTCCCAACAGGCTGGTGGCCTGACTCCTGCGCCCTGTCTAACCTTCATCTGTTCCTCATCTTGTCAGGATGCTCCAGGCCTTGTTGTACGGTCGGTCAACCGAACAGGCTAACCTCTGGATCTCTTCTGCTCAGATCTTACAGACCCAAGCAGCCTTCTTCTGCCCCCATGCTGCCTTAGGTCACAGACAGGGCCTTGGGTATGGTTTTAGGTCAGTGGGTACTGATCAGATGCTTCTATGTGCCAGAAATGGAGCTGGGCAGTAGGCTGCACCTTGAACAGGCTGGGTACAGCCTGTGAACTCTGGTCCCCCTAGTGCTGTGTAGCTGGGGACTGTGACACGAATAGCAAGCGTATCAAGTAGGGTATGAAGGGTGCACAGGAATCAAACAGGCAAAGAAGAGTGAGTGGAATGGGGCAGGAGAACAGGTGTCCCAGGCAAAGATCCAGAAGCAGAGAAGCTGCAGTACAGTGTATCGTGACGAGGGTATGGTCAACATCCTGATGGCAGTGGGGAGCCTCTAAAGCAGGGAGTGAGTCAACTGAATGTGTGTTTTACACGCTTAACCTTGTTGAGGCTGCTGGGTGGAAGCCAGTGGGGAGGGGGGAATCGGAGGTGGGGCCCCAGGGAAGCTGGTGCCCAGCTCTGACAAGCGAATTATAGTAATGGACTAAATTCTTATAGCCATGCCCTGAGTTTAGTGGCATCATTAATCTGTGTTATAGAGAAGGAAATTGAGACACATCAGGACGGTGGTGAGGAAGTCAGCGAGTCATGGGTCAGGGGGAAGTCAACACTTTCTGTAAATGAGTACACCTACCAAGTCCATAATGAGTGTTAGCTGCCCTTCACTGAGATGAGGGCGCTAAGGGAAAGAGGTAGGGTGGGGTGAGTGGAGTGTGCCCATGCATCCTGGCCTCTCTGTCTCTCCTGAGGCAGGGTTACTGGGCATTACACTGTCCCTTCTCTGGATGCCCGTTTGCCATTCTGAGGCTCTGTCTTCCTCAGAGCTGTCATGGACCAGCCCTTACTTTGTTCTAGCTTAGCATAGTCCTTCACCTTGGTTGTACCTCAGTTTCCCCATTTGCAGAAATGGTAGAATCATGGAGTGTCCCCTCATGGAGTGCTCAATAAGTGTTACTATGTGATTGTTTCCACAGGTAACAGGTACTGCAGGTGTCTCATAGTCACTGGCTAGTCAGTGAGCATTTCAGTTGACCTTTCTCCCTCCACAGTCTAATCTGTGTGCTTCCCCAAGTCTGAGTGAGGAGGGGCACTCCCAGAACCTGGAGCAGCCATTCTCCAGGAGCCAGCTTGGACTGATGTCAGCCACTGCATTGTGGCTCCTGAGCACAGACCTAGTTCTCAAGATCCAGGACCTGAGTGAAATTGCCCCTCCATTTTCCTAGCTTGCTGTATGCTCAGCAAGAGGAAAGGGAGACCAAAGAAATGAAGTAGTTGAGGTTGCACAGGCCACCCTGCAGGGCTGGGGTTTGAACCCAAGCCATAGGCACCAGTCCTGCCACACCACAAGACGCTCTCTCATAGTGACCACCACCCACCTCAGTTCCCCTCTCTGCCTTTCCTCAGTCCTCAGCTCACCCTCCTTGACCTGATCCCAGGTATTCCCTAGCCTTCCACAACTTCCCACTCACTCTTGAAACCAGTTCTTGGTGATTTTCAAATACATCTCAAGAGCCTTCCTCTGTTTTTGCTCATGCTGCTCCCTCAACTGAGACCTCCTTCCACCACATTTGGCTTTAGTCCCCTCTGATTGATATCCTGACAGCAGGCTCTTTTACCCCATTTGGTAAGGCCAGCCTGTCTTCTATAGTGCCCTGCCATGTTGCCCTTGAGAGAGGAGCCTGGCCTTCCCTAGCTGTGTCTAGCCCTCGGCTTCCAGTAGGCACCAGGGTGCAAATGAACTTGAAACAAGCAGTGGAAGTGATATGTTGGTCAGGAGTAAGCACAGACTAGAACCCTTGCCCAAGACATCTAGCTGGTCTGTGATCTCATCCTTGCACTCAGCATGCCATAGCAGAGCTTGACTGGTCTAGGCAGCATCCAAGCTTGCCCTCAAGAACAGCGTCAGCTTTACCTGAAGCCCAAGCAGCCCCTGGTACCACATCATCAAGCAGCCTCTGTTTGAAGCTCAGCCAAGAGTCCTGTGGGCCAGAAGGGTGGGAGCTTGGACTCTTTCTACCCACACCACTTCACACCCCCACTTCAGTTCACTATTCTTCTCCAGAGAGAAGAGGGTGGAGGACAGAGAGCCTGTCCTGAACCAGTTTAGCAGGTGAGGCAGGGAAACCCGCAAAGACTAATCAGCAAGCCCCCACACAGCTGGTGACCCTAAGTTCCTATGAGGAATGCAGCCCTGGCCAAGGTATGATTGTATCCTCAGGGGGATCTCATTGGACCTGGAAGAAGGGAGTGAGTCCAGGTTTCCAGAGAAAGTCAGGGGTTGAGATAGACTTGAAAGGCTACATTGGATATAAATGTAAGATGGGGCAAGGATGTTTTGGTCAGCAGAAATTCAGACAGGTGGGCTGAATAAACAGGGCATGTCTTGCACCTCCCATCTTGTAGGTTCATGTTCTCCAAGTTGAGGATATGATGTTTGAAGAACATCCTAGTTGTTATTTTAACAAGTGTAATTGACAAACAATAAATTACACTTACTAATCTGATGCAGACCGTGCAGACCCGGTCAGGCGTTCAAGTCCCCGTGGGCCCAAGCGTTGCTGACCGTCCAAACCATAGGCTCTGAGGATCAGACTTTAGCCACCTAGCAGACATAGCAAAATGTCCCTTTTCTGATTATTCAGTTATGCTGGTTAGTAATTCCATACATGAGCCCTGGATACCCACAGATAAATGTAAAAACCTTCCCTAAAAGCCGAGACTGTAAATTCCAAAAAGGCAAAGTTTTCCCCCCCAAAAAAAGCTAAAGAGGATATAGAGAAACTCTGTTAACTGATGGTATGTGGAGGGGATTATAATCAATGTAATGAAACAAGGTATATGAATGTTTGAATGTGAAACCGATGATGTGCCCTGAAAACTTTCGCTCAATCCACAATAAAAACCTTAAAAAAAAAAAAAAAGAGGGAATCTAGATCCAGAGAGTGCAGAGAAAGGTAGAATCTCCACTGAGCAATATCCAATTTGTCTGAATGGGGCTGATGAAAGGAGATGGGTTTAGGACTCTTGTGATACAATAGTGAATAATTGCTATCAGGACTGACTGTGAGGGTTGGAAATGTAAAGGTAGACATTTTGTAGCAAAAGGAGGGGAGTGGTTGACTTTACAGTCCAGGAGCGGAAGTCTCTGGGACCATCAAGGGATAAGCACGGAGTGCGGGACCCTATCCAGAGAAACAGCGATGCCAGAGATGTAGGCAGAGACAAAGATGTGGAGAGATGGAGCAGCTGGGGATTCTAGACCCAGAGAGGGGGAAGGGCTGTGTGCTGACGACCGAGGGGCAGGCTTACAGGATATACCCTTTGGTTGTTTGATGATGCATGGAAGGTATTGTAATTATATACGATAGTATGAATGTAAAACTGATGTTCTCCCATGTAAATAATTCACAATAAAAACTTAAAAAATAACTAAAAAAAAAAAAAAATTACACTTACTAAAGTGTATATCTTTGATACCTTTTGACCTGTAAAACCATCACCAACAATCAAGAATATACCTATCACCCCTAAGATGTCTCTTGGAGTCCCAGTGTGGTGCTGAGGCTTAATGCACTTGACTGCAAGATCAGTTTGAACCACAATATCAGCGGTTCAAGGTCACCAGCCACTCCTCAGAAGCCCCATCCATACAGGGTCACTATAAGTAAGTTCTGACTCAACGGTACTTTATAACAACAACAACAATAGGTCTCTTATGGTCATTTGTAATCCTTCCTACTCACTCCCATCCTCAGGCAACCATGATATAGATTAGTTTGTATTTTCTAGAGTTTATATAAATGGAATTATACAATATGTTTGTTTTTTTTAAATCTGGCTTTCCATTAAGCATAACTTTTAGATTTATTCATGTTATTATTTATGTCAACAGTTGATTTTCATTTTTTACTGCTGAGTAGTATTCCATTGAAGTCCTGGTATGGCATAAGTACTTAAAACCGACTCAATAGCGCTTAACAACAGTAACAAGTATTCCATTACATGGTGATACCACTTAAAAAAACGATTACAAATATATACGTTCATGTATATGTCTTTGTGTGGGTGTGTTCCTTTATTTTCCTGGGAAAGTGCCTAGAAGTAGACTAACTTTTTAAAAAACTGCCAAATTCTTTACTAGAATCGTTGTGTCATATTATATTCCCCACTAGCAGTATATGAGCGTTCTTGTTCTAGATCTGTGCCAACACTCGACAGCAGCCATTTTCATTGGAAACATTCTAATAGATAGTGGAGTCCTGGTGTGGCATTGTAGGATAAGCACTTCACTGATAAGCAGAGAACACCAGAAAGATGATTTCTTGTGCTTTGTTGACTGTGCTCTTGTACTGTGTGGATCATAAAAACTGGATGACATTGTGAAGAATGGGCATTCCAAAACACTGAAGTATGCTCATGAAGAACCTGTGCATAGAACAAGAGGCAGTCATATGAACAAACATGGGGATACTGAGTGGTTTAAAGTCAGGAAAGGTGTGTGCTAGGGTTGTGTCCTTTTACCAGATTTATTTCATCTGTATGCTAAACAATCCGAGAAGCTGAACTAGATTGTATGAAGAAGAACCTAGCATTAGGATTGAGCATTACAACCCATGATTTACAGGAGGCATAGCCTCTTGCTAGAAGTGAAGAGGACTTAAAGTACTTGCTAATGAAGAACAAAGACTTCCCCAGCCTTTGGTATGGATTGCACCGTAAAGAAAACCAGAATCCTCACGACTGGACCAATGAATAACATCATGGTAAACAGAGAAAAGATTGAAGTTAGAAAAGACTTCATTTTGTTTGAATCCACAACTGTCTTGGAAGCAGCTGTCAAGAAATGAACAGATGAATTGCGTTAGGCCAGTCTGTTTCAAAAGACCCCTTTAAAGTGTTAAAGAACAAAAATGTCAGTCCGAAGACTAAGATACACCTGACACAAGCCATGATATTTTCAGTTGCCTCATATGCATGCAAAAGTTGGACAATGCATAAGTAATAACAGAGAAGAATAGATGCATTTGAGTTATGGTGTTGGAGAAGAATATTAAGAGTATATTGGACTGTCAGAAGAGCATAGAAATCCATGTTAGCAGAAGTACAGCCAGAGTGCACCTTAGAAGTCAGGATGGTGAGACTGCATCGCTTATACTTTGGACATGTCAGGAGGGGCCAGTCCCTGGAGAAGAACATCATGCTTTTTAAAGTGGAGGGTCAGTGAAGAAGAGGAAAACCTCCAGTGAGATGGACTAACACAGTGGCAGCAACAATGGACTGAAACAGAACAACAATTTTGAGGATAGTGCAGGACCTGGCAGTGTTTTGTTCTGTTGTGCATACGTCGCTCTGAGTCGGAACCAACTCGACAATACCTAACAACAACAAAGTACTATTTCAGTGACAGCCACAGCTTCACATACTCACTTTATTTTTCATCCAGTTAAAAATGGATTCTAATTTCCTGTTTGAATTAGTTGACACATGGGTTACTTGTTGTTAGCTGCTGTCAAGTTGGCTTATGTGTTTATGCACAATAAAAGGAAATACTACCTGGTCTGGCATCAGCCTCACACTCACCAGCACAGTTATCATTGTAGCTATTATATGCCAATCCACACTGAGGATCTTCCATGCCCTTGTTGACCGTTTACTTCCGCAGACATGATAACCACCTATAGCAATTGACTTCTCCTGATGAGATGTCCAAAGCAAGCGAATATTAGTTACTTACAATAAGGAGCTCTGGTAGCGTAGTGGTTACGAATCGGGCTGCGAACCTTAAGGTCAGCGGTTCAAAACTACCAGTCGCTCCGCGGGAGAAAGATGAGGCTTTCTACTCCCGTAAAGATTTACACCCTCGGAAACCCTGTACAGGGTTGCTATGGGTCGGACCCGACTCGATGGCACTTAACAACAACAACACAATATGGTTTAGTTGCCAAATATTTGAGTATTTCAGAGATATTTTTATAATTAACTTTTTATCTAATTCCATCGTGGTCACACATATTTTGTGTTGCCAGAATCCTTTTAAATGTGAAGTTTCTTTAATCACCCAAAATACAATCTATCTGGGTAAAAATTCCATGTACACTTTTAAAGAGTATGTATGTTGGTCTTGTTGGAAGGTCTAAATGCCAATTCCTTAAATCAAAGTATTGACAATGTTCAAGTTTGCTGATGTTCTCTATGCCCTGGTGGCACTGTGGGCTAAGCATTGGACTGCTAACTGGAGAGTCAGTGGTTTGAGCCCACCTGCTGCTCCGTGGAAGAAAGGATGAGGCTGTATGCTTCTGTAAAGATTTGCAGCTTCAGAAGTCCTATGGAGCATTTCTGCTCTATCAGTTATTAAGAGAAAGAGTTGTTGAAATTTTCAAGTATGATTGTGAATTTCTTTTTTCTTGTAATTCTGTCAGGTTTTGCATCATGTATTTTAAAGTTCTATTATTAGGTACGTAAACAGATAAAAGTCTTTGTGAATTGACATCATTATTAAAATGACCCTCTATTCCTGGTAATATTCTTTGTCATGAAATCTACTTTATTTCATATTAATGTGGGCCATTCCAGCTCTCAGTTGATTGTTGTTGTTATTAAGTGCTGTCAAGTGGGTTTCGACTTACAGTGACCCTGTGTAGGATTTCCTAGGTGCAGTGGCTGGTTGGTGTGAACCACTGACCTTGGGGTTCAAACTGACCTTGCAGTCCTGCTCATTATCCTGCAGTGCCACACCAGGACTCCCTCTGTTGATAAGTGCTATCTTTTTCCATTTCTTTAACTTTTTTAAAACAGCTTTGGTGGTGGTATGCAGTCAAGTCATTTGCAACCTATATAGGGTTCTAAAACTGTAATATTAATCCCTTTAAAGTATATAGATAGATAAATGCCTTTCAGTATATTTACATAGTTGTGAATCTATTACTAAAATCAATTTTAGCGCATTTTCATTAGCCCAAGAAGACCCTGTAACTTTTATCTGTCTCTTTGTCTCAGTGCAGTCCTAGGTACTAATCTGTTTTGCCTATTTTGGCTCATTTCATACAAATGAAACCATACAAATATGGTTCTTTAAGACTGGCTTCTTTGATTTAGCATAATGTTTTCAAGATTCACCCATGTAGTAGCATGTATCTGTACTTCTTTTCTTTTTATTGAAAATAATATTCCATTGAATGGTTATATACCACATTATGTTTATTCATTAATCAATTGATGGACATTTGGGTTGTTTCCACTTTTCAGCTCATATGAATAATAGATAGCTCTTTTAAGAAACTTCTAAACTGTTTTCCAAAGCAGCTGCATCATTTTATATTTCCATTAGCAGTGTATGAAGATTCCAATTTCTCTGTGTCCTCATCAACACATGTTTTTTTTTTTTTAATTTTATTGTAGCCATCCTACTTAGGTGGCTCAAACCCATCCCACAGTACTGCATAAAAACGACTTCTTCATCTTCCAGGAAAAAAGAGGACAGCTAAAAAAACCATGTGGATCCCAGTTCTACTCAGTAACATGTGGTCACCATGAGTTGGAATCAACTTGACGGCAACATGTTTGGTTTTTTGGTTTAGTGCACATGAAGTTTAGCTTTAACCTCTTTGTGTTTTTATATTAATGTAGATTTCCTATAAGAAGGTAATAATCTCTGTCTTTTAGTTGGAGTATGTAGACTAACTGTACTTAATGTGGTATTGACATGTTTATATTTAAGTCTGACATTTTTCTGTTTTGTATTCTAACTATCTCATCTCCTTTTGTTCTCTTTTCTGACTTGGATTAATTTAGTATTGTGTATGATTTCATTTTTTTCTCCTTTAGACAGAGTGTCTATTCTTATTTTAGTTGCTGCTTTAGGATTTAGAGCGGGGTCAACAGAGTCTTTCTTAAGCCAGATAGTGAGTATTTCAAGATTGTGGCCCAAGCTGTCCTTGTAGCAGGAAGGCACCTATGTATATACAATTTGTACACATATGGGCATGATTGAGTTCCAGTCAAATATTATTTATGAAAATACATGACTACCCTGTACTTGCCAGTCCCTGGCTTAGTAAAGTGGAAGGTCAGCAAAAAAGGAAGATCCCTGAATGAGATGGATTAGCACAGTGGCAGCAGCAGTGAGCTCAGGTGTAACAGCGATTGTGAGGTTGTTGAAGGATCGGGCAGTGTTTTGTTCTGTTGTATATAAGGTCGCTATGAGACGGTACCAACTCAATGACACCTAACAACAGCAACAACAATAACATAATATGTTATATATAATTGCATAGAGTTTTCACTTATTAACAGTCTACCTTCAAGTGATGTTGTTATACCACTTACAACAATCACTTCCTAGTGTTTGTGTTATTGTTGTCCCGTGTCTACATGTGTTCTAAACTGCCTTTACCAGTTAATCTTTTTGTAAGTGCAGTGAAATTCACATAACAGGAAATGAACCATAAAAATATATAATTAATTGGCAGTGGCATTCCATAGTGTTATCAACTAGTACTTCCATCTAGTCCCAAAACATTTTTATGTATCTACAAAGAAAATTGTGTACCGATTCAGTGGTCACTTTTACTACTCTCCTCTTCTCTTCCTAGCCCCTGCTTTCAGTCTCTATGAATTTACCTGTTTTGGTTATTTCATATAAATGGGATCATACTACAGTGGCACTGGATTCACAAGTTCTTGTGAAAGGCTGTTTAGAGCAGACCACAGGTCTGACACTTCTAATGGTGTGATCAACAGGCATTTATTACTCAGAATAAACTGGACAGAGATGAGAAAAAACAGGATAAATTAGCAGCAGCCACAGTTTCCCAAAGTTAGGCTGCTATCCATGGGTTTAGATCTTATCCAAGCACCTTCCAGTTCACTGCTTGGGATTAGAACACCTAAGTCCCTCTCTCCCGGGATTAAATAGTCATGTCTGTGTGCTTGATAACCTGTATAGAAAACAGTTAGAGGAGGGGGCAGTGAAAGGTAAAAGGGGATAATAAAAAGAGGGGCAATAAAAAAATAATAAAAATGAAAGGCCACCTGTAGGATATGGGCATCATTTATTTCCCCTGTTCAGGTGATTCTAGATTTTCTGGTGCCAAAGAACAGCCCTTCTTCTTTTAACCCATTAAGATAGAATTCTGGGGCAATCATCTTTCTTAAAGCACATGCTTTACTTTATGTCTATTAGTAGCTATTATGTTCATTAGCAACTAAGGAGACGATGAGGGCAACTATAGTATCGTACACCTGCACATCCAGCACATGAAATATGTGACCTTTTGTGATTAGCTTTTTTCACTTAGCATGTGTTCTTGCAGTGTATCTGAGTAATATTCCATTTTATGACTAAGCTCGACATTTTGTTTATTCATTGACCCATTGATGGACATTTAGGTTGTTTCTACTACCTTTTGGCTGTTATAAGTAGTTATGTAACAAACATTCACATACATTGAGTCTAAGAGTCAAAAACTATTGCTACAAAATCATGTTGTTGTTGTTAAATGCCATCTAGTCAGTTCTGACTCATTGCAACCCTGTATAGGGTTTCCGAGGAGCAGCTGGTGGGTTTGAACTGTTGACCTTGTAGTTCACAGTCCAGTGCTAATCCACAGAGCCATACCAGAAGTCCACAAAATCATAGAAATCTTTATTAAATAAGTATCAAAATGTGAAGCTATTGTTTTTAATATATCTTTCATCTAGGTCTAGACACTTCTTAAGGTGGTATTTTCATCAGACTGTAGAATTAGTACTGGACTGCTAAGTGCAAAGTCTGCAGTTCAAACCCATCAGCCATTCCAAAGGATAAAGATGAGGCTATCTTATCTGAATATTTATAGGACTTCTATAAATTGTTAATTGACTTGATGGCAGTTTGCTTTTTTTTTTTTTTTTTTTTTAGAACCCTTCCGTAAAGAACTCTGTTCTCTTTGATTTACACCACCCTAAAACGGCAGCTTTGGCCTTGCTAAGAAACTCGAATTGTGTTCTTTGGATTTGGGGAACAAAAAAAATTCTGAAGGGACAAAATCAGAGTACAGCATAAAGTTTCTCAAGGAAAGCCTCATGGGACAATCCTTGCAGAATGAACAGGTACATTGCTGTGATGGAAAAAAATTTCTCAGTGGAACTTTCCTGACCTTTATCTCACTAATTCAGTTTTCCATTTTCTTAAAACTTCTTCAGAATTAGCCCCTATGATCATCCTATGTACTTAGAGAAAAATCTTTCAAGATTACACTTGATTGTTGTTGTTATGTGCTGTCAAGTTGGCTCCAATTCACAGTGACCCTGTTTAGGGTTTCCGAGGAACAGCTAGTGGATTTGAACCACTGAACTTATGATTTGCAGTCCAGTGTCTGTTCTACAGCACCACACCAGAACATCAAATAACCCCTTTGGAGTCCCCCAAAATAATCTCCATAACCTTTGGAGCTGATCTCTTTGCCTTGAATTGAACTGGTCCAGCAGATCCTCTTAGAAGTCATTGTTTTCATTGGAGTTTTTTTTTTTTTTTTTTTTTTTTTGAGGCACCCTAAGGAGTCCTGGTGTGGCGCTGTGGGTTAATGCGTCAGACTGCAAAACCATTTGAACTGCAAGGTTGGCGGTTCAAGCTCACCAGCTGCTCTTTGGAAACCTTATACAGGGTCGCTATGGGTCGGAACTGACTCAACAGCACTTTACAACAACAACAATGAGTCCTGGGAGTCCTGGGGTGACACTGTGGGTTAATGCGCCAGACTGCAAAGCTGTTTGAACTGCAAGGTCAGTGGTTCAAGCTCACCAGCTGCTCCTCAGAAACCCTATAAAGTGTCACTATGGGTCGGAATCAACTTGATGGCACTTAACAACAAGGAGTCCTGGTGTGGTGCTGTGGGATAAAGCACTAGACCACAAGGTCACTTTGAACCACAAACTCACCAGCAACTCCTTAGAAACCCTATACAGGGTTGCTATGAGTTGGAACAACTCAATGGCAATTAACAACAACAATAAGACTAAGACAAGTGTATTCTGAGGTAACTGTCTGCAGCTATCCACTGATTACAGACACATGTTTAAACACATTTTGTTAGGAATAAACCCATGCACGCATGAATTGAAACCATAGTAGCAACACTTTGACTCGTCCTCATATTTCTTTTAGTACCTGTTACATTTCATTTGGATATATACCTAAGTAGACTTTTGTGACATAAGTTAATTCTACATTTAACTTTTTGAGGAGCCACCAAATTATTTTCCACAGTGGTTGGACCATTTTACATTTTCAGCAGTATGTTGTTGTTTTCATTTTTCCCAGCACCATTTTTTTTTAATGTTTTATTGTGAATTATGTGATAGTTTACATGGAAGAAATTCAGTTTTACATTCATCCTATCATATATCATTTCATTGCCATGGTTACAATCCCCTCCATGCATCATCAACCAAGCAAAGGGTATACACTACAAGCTTGCCCCCTGGTCATCAGCATACAGCCCCTCTCCCTCTCTGGTTCCAAAGTCCCCAACAGCTCCATTTCTCCACGTCATCGTCTCTGTCTCCGTCTCAGGTATCACTGCTTCTCTGATTAGGGTCCTGCTTGCTGCTCTTCTTCCTTGATGGTCCCAGGGACCTCCGCTCTTAGGCTCCCCTCCTTGCTACAAAACATCTACCTTTACAATTCCAACCCTCACAAGCAGTCCTGGTAACAATTATTCACTATTGTATCACAAGAGACCCCTTCACATTTCATTTCATCAGTCCCACCTAGACAGATTGTATGCTACTCAGTGGAGATTCTACTTTCCTCCATGCCCTCTGAATCTAGGTTCCCTCTTGACAGCTTGTAAGCCAGTCACGTCTTGCCTTTGTAGGTCCCCCATTTTGGGTAGCCAATGTTCCAGTTGCCCATCCCTGTCTACTCTGTATGTGGAGGGGGTGGGAATGATCCTCCAGTACTATTTATTGAAGAGAATATTCTTTGCCTACCTGAGTAGTCTTGGAACTAAAAAATCGATTACCCTTGAGAATTTATTTCTGAACTTTATTTCTATCTATCCCATTGGTGTATATGTTTTTCCTTAAACCAGAACCATCCTATTTTGTTTACTTTGTAGTAAGTTTTGAAAGCAGTAAGTTGAATTCTTCAGTGTTGTTCTTCTTTTCATTATTTGAGACCTCTTGCAATCCCATAACAATTTGAAGATCAGTTTTCCATTTCTGCAAAAAAGGCCATTGAAGTTTTGTTAGGGAGTGCATTGAATCTGAATTGTTAATTATCTTTTAAAGCGATTTAGTTATAAGAAAATCAAGTGTTTTATATTTACCCATATAGTTACTATACCATATCTAATGCTTTTTATTCTGTCTTGTACATTCAGATTTCCATCTGTTACGATTTTTCTTCTGCCTGAAAGATTTCTTTTAACATATCTTATCATTCAAATCTATTAATGTGAATTTTTTAGCTTTTATATGTCTTCATTTCACTTTAATATATGGGTCTATGTTAACATATTTTTTGTTTGTTTTTCAAGATGTTGCGCTACCATGTTTTGGCTTATATCTGATAAGAAATCTGTCACACTAACCTTTGCTTCTTTACAGGTAACCTTTTTTTTCTGGCTTCTTAATAGGATTTTGTCCGTCACTGGTTTTAAACAATTTTATGATTTTCCTTGGTTTGGATAGCTTATTTACTAGTTCTTGTGAATTTTACTTATCATCAGCTTTGGAAAATATTAGCCATTATTTCTTCAAATCCTTTTTCCATCCTCCTCTTTCTCCCTCTGCCCTCTCCCATCAGGGACTCTATTTATCCAAGTATTAGGCTCCTTGAAGTTGCCCCACAGCTCACTGATGTTCTGTCCATATTTGAAGTCTTTTTCTCTCTCTTTGTGCTTTATTTTAGATGGCTATATTATTGTATCATCTATTTCACTAACTTTCTACATCATGTAATGTTCTGTCAATCCCATCCAGATTATCCCACACCTTCATCTCTAGAAGTTTGATTTGGGGTTTTGAAAATACCTCTATGCCTCTGCTTAACATGTTCAGTCTGCTAGCTTCTTAAACAAGTAGAATTTCATTATTATAACTGAGCTCTGGTAGCGTAGTGGTTACGAATTGGGCTGTGAACTGCAAGTTCAGCAGTTCGAAACTACCAGCTGTTCCGCAGGAGAAAGATGATACTCTCGTAAAGATTTACAGCCTTGGAAACCCTGTACAGGGTCGCTATGATTCAGAACCGACTCCACAGCACATAACCACCAAAAACAACAACTGTGTCTGTGTCTGCTAATTTTGTCAGTATCATTCTTTATTTTAGATTTTTTTCCTATATATTGTTGATTGTTTTTCTAGTTTCTCTGCATACTGAGTAATTAGTGATTGAATATTGGGTTTTGTGAATTTTACTTTGTTTGGAACTGGCTATCTTTGTATTTCTAGCTGAGCTTTGTTCTGAGATGTAATTGGATTACTTGGAAACAATCTGGTTTTTTTTCCAGTTGATTTTAGGCTTTTTTAGATGGAATCAGAACTGCATTTAATCTAGATTTAATTTTGTCAAACTTCTACTACTCTTCCCACTACTTTGTGAACTGTTACGTTTTTCCTTCCAGTTGGTGGGAATAGGAGCTGTTTGTTGTGTGCATGGTAGGGATTGTTCCCACATACCTTCTGGTTGGTTCTTGGCCGCCTCAGATGATTTCTTTACAGGCTTCTAGTCTGTGCTCTCTTGTCTTCCTTGATCTTCTAGGCTCTGCCTCAGTCTCTTCTCTCTGTACTGTGGCAGGAGCTTTATTCCAGGCCTGAGTGGGGGCTCTCATGGAGCTCAATTGTTTCCTACCTCAAAGAGCCACTAATTTTATTACCTGGTGTCCAGTAACTCAAAAGCCATTGCTTAATCCGTTTTTCCAGTCTTTTCGTTTTATATAGGAGGTCAATCAATTTACTATTACTATCACATTTTGACGGGAAGAGAATCCCCATCTAAGATGATTTTGAAAAGCTATCCAGTATTCTGGTGGGCCCCAGGCTGGGGGTGTGGGCAGAGGCAAGGACTCTGGGTGGAGGCAGGCAGGCCTAAACAGAAATTGTGTTTTACAGCTTCTAGGTGTTGAGCCTCCTATGACTCACCGTTTACATGTGAAATCACTGTGTTCAACTCCTTTTTCTTTCTTTCTGTTTATTGTGAATTGGGTGAAGGTTTACAGAACAGATCAGTGTTTTATTCAACAGTTCGCATACATTTTGTTTATCTCATTGACTGCAATCCCAACAATGAAACTTCTTGGATCCCTCTTCCTGCCTGTGTGTATCACCCCAGTGTTGTGGTCCCCCTGTTGTGCTGTTGAGTGCCATCAAGTAGAGGCTTGCCAGGCTGTAAATTTTTACAGGAGCCAAAAGCTGGATCTTTCTCCTGCAGAGGAGATACTGGTGGATTCAAACTGCTTACCTTGCGATTAGCAGCACAGGTCATAATCCACCATGCTACCAGGATTCCTTGTTCCCCCCTATTGTTGCTGTTGTTGTTTTGTGCCATCAAGTCGGTTCCAACTCTTAGTGACCCTGTTACAGGGTTTCCAAGGAGCAGAGTGGTGAGTTGAACCACCGACCTTGCAGTTCAAACCAACCTAGAGTTCGAGTGCTTATCCTATGGCACCACACCAGGACTCCGTATAGACCTGTTTATTGTTTGGCTGAAAATCGAGCCATGGGGGTAAGTTCATTTTCAGATCTGAAGGGTAGGCAAGGGTCATAGACTCAGGGATTCTATCACTCTCTATCTAACCAGTAGCCTGGTCTTTTATGATTTTGACTTTTGTCCCAAATTTTTCTCCCACTCTATCCAGGACCTTCTATTATGATCCCTCTCAGCTCCTTACTTTTTGAGTGTTGGATGCTGGCCTCTGCTGGCCAGGATGGGTACTGTTTGGAGGCTGAGTACCACAGACCCCCA
The DNA here is from genome assembly GCF_000296735.1 of Chrysochloris asiatica. NCBI lineage: Eukaryota > Metazoa > Chordata > Mammalia > Afrosoricida > Chrysochloridae > Chrysochloris > Chrysochloris asiatica. The sequence continues at coordinate 1,364,099 of NW_006408930.1, read as the reverse complement.
CCTCATCACTCTTGGCTTGCCTGCCTGCTCGTTCACCATGGGACTAGGTGCTTGGAGCAGAGACTAAGACAGGCCTGCTCAGGACCAGGAGTGTCCTGGACCATGACTAGGCTCAGCACTGGGCCTGCCCGCATCTGCCTGGGGATTCTGCCCATGATGGGACAGGTGCCGTGTGGACTTGATAGTTGGCAATTTGATCTTCCCATTGAGACCAGAACAACAATAGGAATTACAGAGTTGAGCTAATTTGGTTTGAAAAGAAAGTCAAAATCAATGTTTTTCTGGCATCTTTCACAAAGCAGGTTAGAGGGACAGCCAAGCATAAGCCGAGTCCCACCTGGAACAGGAAGAGAAACGTGGGTCGCATAAGATCTTCCTTGCCTCACCTGATGAGCTTCGCCAGGGGAGGGGTGATCTGGTGCCCTCTAGAAGCTACCGCCCCTATCCCGTCCCCCATCTTCAAATGTCGTCAGCACTGTGAAGGCACTGGTGTTTCTTGCAGTGTCTTTTTAGTCCTGTATTTTCCAAGCTGTTGTTTTTCAAGGAGCTTTTCATTCAGTAATACTATTTCACCTACTGCACACGTGTGCTGTTTGAAGTGAGACTCCACAACACGTTTTGTGACATGAAGTTTATCTGCCCCATCCATGTTCCACGTTCCCTGCAAACCATGGACTTCATGAGCTGCATAGGACTCTGTTGTTTAAACAAGACCCTAGCTTACTTAACCAGTTCTCTTTTGGTGGAGAAATAGATAGATAGATAGATAGATAGATAGATAGATAGATAGATAGATAGATAGATTTACAGCCTCAGAAACCCTGTACAGGGTTGCTGTGAGCCCGAACCGACTCCACACACACACACACATATGTGCATGTGTGTGTATTGTTGTTAAGTGCCATCGAGTCGCTTCCGATCCATAGCGACCCTGAACAGGGTTTCCGAGGCTGTAGATCTTTACGGGAGCAGAAAGCCTCATCTTTCTTCCGTGGAGCAGCTGGTAGTTTCGAACTGCTGACCTTGCGGTTCGCAGCCTGATTCGTAACCATTACACTACCAGAGCTCTTGTGTGTGTGTGTATATATATATATATATATATATACATATTTATATATAATAAGTAGTCCTGCTCAGTAAACATCTTTGTGTGTACATTTGTACTATCTCCCATTATTTTCTTGGCCTGAATTCTGAAATTTAACATTACAGAGTAAATCGTTAAGATGAAGACGAAAGTGTTGCTATTTCTCTCGTGAAAAGGAAAAGACAGTTTTCTTCCAAAGTCTCTTGACATTGTTTTCCTTCTGTGAACCAGGACCCTGTAATGCGAGAGCAAGGTTAAAGCAGGTTCTGACTCTGTCTGAAGGGTGTTCGTGAAGGGCCTGGACACTCTTGAAGCCTCAGTTGCCCCATTAATGGGGAAAAGAGAATGGGATATACCTCAGGCCCTGGTGGTCATCTGTCCTCCGAACAGCTGTCTCATGGCTTCTGGCTTGGTTAGGCATTGTGGACAGCAGCGTCAGGCATGAGAAAGGGCACTTTTGCTGAGCACTTCAGAACTGGTGGTGGAGCAAGTGTTTTCTTGAAGCAGAGGGCAGGCTGTAGGCCTGGCATCAGGGCGGTCCTTTAGCCTGGAGCACTGGAAGCTGTTAGACAGGCTTGGCTGTGCAAGGCTGGGCCCACTGTGTCAGCCTCTGCCTTCCCACTCAGCACCAGCCCAGGGCTGGGCTCACAGATGGGTTAGATGGATATGATCACATGACTGAGGTAGGAGTGAGCCACCAGCAGGCTCTGATGTCACCCTGTGAATGATGGTGGCTGCCTCAAGGAGAACAAGGAACTGGACAGTGCCTCATAGGAAGAGATGCAGTCAGCACTTAGTACTGAGAACAAAAGGTTGCTACTCAGAATCCACTTTTGCATATTTTTTTTTTTTCTAACAGTTAAACACTCTAATCTTACATCCAACCCAGTGGAGTTTACTGGGCTAGATGTAAGATTATGTATCCATACCCACATAACCTTCTCTAGTCTACCCTACTCCTACTGATGTCCTCTGCCCACCCCATCCAGTCCCCAGGGAACCATGCTCTTGTTTCCCTGGCTGTCACTGAGTTGCTCCTTCTTTGACTTTTATGCCCATGCAGTTGCTCGACGTTAGTGTGACATGGAGTCTGAGGACTGCTGTGTGGTTGTGAACCTCAGAAATTGGTTTAGATGTTGGCTGCTCAGTGCCTCAGGGACAGCTTTCTCATGAGTGTCTGTGTCTCCTAACCCAGGCGTTTGGACAGGCTCATACGAACCACAAGAAGGTGGCAGCAGATGGTGAGAGCCGGGAGGAGAGTCTAATCCAGGAGTCTGCCTCCAAGGAACAGTACTATGTAAGGAAGGTGCTGGAGCTGCAGACAGAACTGAAGCAACTGCGCAACGTCCTCACCAACACCCAGTCGGAGAATGAACGTCTCACCTCGGTGGCACAGGAACTGAAAGAGGTGAGGGGAGAGAAAGGTTCAGGTCGGTAGTTTGTCACCACAGCATTGCTGTGTAGTCCATCTAGCTGCTCAGTGTGACTAACACAGCAGGAGTAACGATTGCCCGGGAGGGAGAGCAGGGCACTCTGAGCTGGCACATGTGTTTGGGCACCAAGGCACAGCATCACTCCTGCCTTTTGGCCCCCTGACACTGTCATCCTTATTTATTTGGTCCTGTTTTGTCAATCCAACATCACAATTTGCTGTTCTCTGTTAGATCTCAGAATCCACTGAGGCATAGGCCATGGCTTCCCAGCCCAGCCTGCTGCCTTCCTGAGGGAGAATGGATGCCAATCCTAGTCTTCCCATCCTTATCCCCTACCACCTGCATCAGTGTGGTGCCGGTTGGCACCTACTGCCTCTGCTAAGACCCTAGGAGGCTTGTGTCTGTCACCTGTACTCTGCAGGTAAATCTCAGCAGACCTGACCTGCATGAATACCCAGCACCCCTCTCTCCTGCACCTGGTGGGAGGCTGTATTCCAGCAGAAGGTGTTTGCTGACTGACTTGGGCTACACTGTGGCCCAGAGTGACAGCCTATGAACAGGTGCTCAGGAAGGACTGGGGGCAGGGCCCTCAGAGTTCCCCGTGGTGAAAACATTGGATTCCTAGGCTCTTCCTTTGAAATCTGATTTGGTAACTTGGGAGGGCCTGGGAATTTACAGTTGTTGATTGTACCCTGCTCCTGTTATGTTTTGGCCGCTGTGGTGCTCCAACCCACACAGGCTTGTAAGCCTTATGCATGTGTCGCTGACACCACAAGCTCCCGGGGATCCTCTTGTTTCCTTGCCCTTAGAAGAGGCCCAGCCTGGAATATGGGCACCCTGGCAGGGATGCAGGCCTCATCTTTCTCGGTCCACCTCAGAGTGTTTCTTTTTCACAAGACCCTCTCCCCCACCCCCATTTTCTCCTTGATTGTGCTTGTGCATGTCTACAGCTTGCTGACCCACCCAAGTGCCGAGAATGAGTGATGGTGCTGTGAACACACTCATCAACTCTCATAGTTATTAGTCATCTTTTGGCTGTTTTCCCTGGGGTGTCCCCCAGAAGGGAAATGGTCAGATCAGAAGTTCTATGCAGAATCTTATGAGGGATTTCAGATAAATGGAAGCAAAGTCATATTTCTTTACATTGTCACCCACATGATTTGGCATTATAGCTTATTTTGTCTGTGTAATGGAAGTTTCAATGTCCCGGTGAGCCTTCCTTTTTCCAATGGTAACTTCTGTAGTGTAAACTCTCTGGGTCACTTACTGAGAGGACTGCATTCATCAGCAATATCTGCCATATGGAATGAGTCTCCCTGTTCTGTGATTGGTTGTAGAGCATCAATTCAACATTACTATTTGCTGTGTGTTGCATGAGTTCTCTTCTATTATTATTAAAAGCTTTTATTGTGAGTTGAGTGATAGTTTACATGAGAGAACATTGGTTTTGCACTCATCCTTTCATATTTCATTTCATTGCAATGATTACAATCCCCTCCATGAATCATCATTCAACAGTATTTGCTTTTTTTTTTTTAACAGTATTTGCTTTTATCCCTGTTTTATTCTTATTTTTATTTTTTTATGTACATAAAAACTGTCAGGAATATATAATCATTTAAACAACCAAAGGGCACATTCTGTAAGCCTGCCTCCTGGCTGCATGAACTCTTGTCTGCTAAGCACATGCCATTCAGATGAGGACATAAGCTGTGATCATAGGTAGGCCTAGTGCCCTAGGAGAAAAGGACTGAGAGATCTGTGGAGCCCAGAGGACAGACTGCCTCAAGTTGAGGGGACTGTGAGGGCTTAGAATGACAGCATGGTGGTCTTAACCAGTTAGAACTTTGCAGAAAAGTGGGAGCAAGGGACAGGAACGGAGATGGATGGGTGAGTTTGTCCAGAGAGTGCTTTTGCCCTCAGGGGACACTTGGCAGTATTTGGAGACACTTGTTTGTCACACTTTGGAGGGATGCATTTGGTCACGGAAGTTCATAAGTGCACAAAAAGAATTACCCAGCCCTAGTACCACCAGGTCAGTAGTTCAAACCCACTAGTGCTCTCAGAAACAGAGTCTCTATGAGTCTGAGTTGACTTGAGTGCACTTATAACAACCGGTGTTGTAGCGCTGAGGTTGAGACTCTGGCACAGGGTGCAGCAGTAGGCATTTTTTCCCCCAGAACAGTGTTTTCCAGGTCCTGCACCAGTCTCTCCCCTCCCAAGCTAATAGCACTGCATCTTCCTCAACTTTATTAAGAAGAATCACATTCTGTGCAGCCTATACCCATTGAAAGTGAACAGTTGAGTAGGTGTTTAGTCTATTTACAGACATTTCTTCACTCCAAAAAGAAACCTTGTACACATTACCAGTCACTCTCTATTTCCTTCCCCCCCCAGCCCTACACAGCCACGCATATTTTTTACCTCTGGATTTACCTATTCTGGGCATTTAATATATGGAATCTTATAAATAAGTATTTGTCCTTTTGTGTCTGGATTCTTTCAGCATGTTTTTAAGGTTGTGACTTTGTTACATTCCCTCAGTGTGCCAGTTTATGGCTGAACAGTAGTACTCCATTGTGTGTATCTACCACATTGTCTTTAGTCCATCATTCACTGATGGGATTTGGGATGTTTCCTGTTTTGAATAATGGCTGCTGTGAAACTTTGTTTACAAGTTTCTGTGCAAGCATACTTTCAGCTTCCTTGGATATATACCTAGGAGTGGAATTGCTAAGTCATATGGAAATTCTACAGTTAACCTTTGAGGTTCCACAAAACTGATTTCCACAGCAGCTGTACCATTTTATATTCCCACCTAAAGTGTAAGAAGGAGGAGGAACTATTTTAAATCTCATTTTACAGGTGAAGAAACTGGGGGCCTCAGAGTAGGCTTGAGTCACTTGCTGGAGTTCCCAAGCTGACAAGTAGCTGAGCAGATTGGACCCAAGGTCCGTCTGGCTCCAGACCCTCTGCTGCCTACTCCCCATTGCACTACCTGTGGGCTCTCCCTCCCTGACAGGATAGCTACACTGGGCATTGTGGGTCCAGACTCGTGGGTCCTGACTGTTTGGCCTACTGTATGAAGCATGCCTGGCCATTCAGGGCCTCACCTCCCCCTGTGCTAGATGGAGGATCCTCATGCCTTCCTTTCTGCCTCTTACAGATTAACCAGAATGTGGAGATTCAGCGAGGCCGCCTGCGGGATGACATCAAGGAATACAAGTTCCGGGAGGCCCGCCTGCTGCAGGATTACTCGGAGCTAGAGGAGGAGAACATCTCTCTGCAGAAGCAAGTGTCTGTGCTCAGGCAGAACCAGGCAAGTCTGGGGCTTCGGGAGTGAGGAATGCACAGGGGAGCTCACCCCTCACCTCCTCCTGCCTTCCTGTGTGGGGAGATGCATTCCCTTGTCTCACCTCACAGACTGGTCAGGTTGGCAGACTGGATTCCAGGTCCCCTGAGGGGCAAGACCTTTGGCAGTTATGTTGCTGACCTTCGACCATCCTGGGGCCGTGGTCCCAGCAAACCATAAGAGATTATGCTAACACCCCAGAAACTAGACCTCCAGGCTCTGCCCTCAATGCCTTTTTGACCTTTTTGGGATCACTTCATCCCTGCTGTGAAGCAGGAACCTTTGAACTGCTCTGTGGCTCCTCTAGGCACAGGAGTCCTGGACCACCCCACCCTCTCTGTTCTCTTTCTCTTCTCTGAGCCTAGCGTAGCCTGCATGCTCAGAGAAGTTAGTGGAGGAGCTGAGTGGACCTTGAGGAGCAAGGGGAGGCGGGGAGGCTCTTATCTGCTTCTTGCTGTGGAGGCTCTTGCTAGCCCAATCTCGGGGACCTGTCAGAGAAGACGGGGTCATCTCTGACTATGACCTGGGGTCTGGTTTGTCCTATTTACTTGTTAGTGCCTGCCATGGCAATCCCATGCACAGTAAGGGCACAGTCTTGCCTAGTCCTGTACCATCCCCGTGATTGGTTGTGCATTAGACTGTTGTCATTTGTACGGTTTTCTAAAATAGATCACCAAGCCTTTCTTCTCGTCTGGCGCCTTTTCATCCGCCTGATATTTGCAGAGATCGACCCAGTGCTACTTTTTGTTGGCTTGTTTCCTAACTTTCTGTGTGTATTTCTTTATTTCTTGTATCATTATCCACAAACCCTGATACACTCCCCAGCCAAATCAAGCATCAGTCTGTTGCCTTGTCGCTTTCCTGTCCACCTGGGAATGTGATGTCATATAAATACAATTTTAGATGCTGCTGTTGCCCGTTTACTATTAGTAACTCTGGGGTCTGGCTGTTGTGTATCTTGGTTGAGAGTAGAGAGGCAAGTGGCTTCTATTGCTCCCTGGTCACTCTGATTGCCTTTCTGGATCTCAGTGCCTTCCCACTTAAATATAGTTAGAATGGTTATAGTGAGCACATAAGAATGAATTTTAAACTATTTAAGGAGTTTAATGTTAAACAGGAGCCCTGGTTGGCGCCATGGGTATATGAGCCGACTGCAAAGTAATTTGAACTGAAAGGTCGGTGGTTCAAGCTCACCAGCTGCTCTTCGGAAACCCTATGGTCACTATGGGTCAGAACCAACTCAATGGCACTTAACAATATTAAATAATTTAATATTCTTTAAAGGAATTCTGGATTATTGATATTTCTAAATTAAATTGATATCATTTTAAAGCATAGCCACATGTCATTTGTCCTCAGGCCCCTCCGTTGCCTGGATCTGGGCCAGGTGTCTGGCATATTCATGTTGCTCACACCTCACAGATGCTTTCCCCCTTCCCTCCCCTCGGCAACCCTTGAGGCAGACCCCTCCCATGCCCTTCCTACAATGATGAAGGTGACGCCTATGGGTGGGCCCTTACCCTTAGAGCTGCAGCCCCACCCCACAACCAGCAGGGCTGGGTTTTGCTGCCCAGCAGTGGAAGTGAACACTTTGAAATGTTTTGCTAATTTATTAGTCATAAAATGGTTAGCTGACTTGTGAGTTCTTTGAATTCCCTTTCTCAGGTGGAATTTGAGGGCCTTAAGCACGAGATTAAGCGGCTGGAGGAAGAGACTGAATATCTAAATAGCCAACTGGAGGATGCCATCCGGCTCAAGGAGATCTCAGAGCGGCAGCTGGAGGAGGCTCTGGAGACACTGAAGACGGAACGGGAGCAGAAGAACAGCCTGCGCAAGGAGCTGTCACACTACATGAGCATCAATGACTCCCTCTACACCAGCCACCTGCATGTCTCCTTGGATGGCCTCAAGTTCAGCGATGATGCCACTGCTGCCACCACAGAACCTAACAACGACACCGAGGCCCTGGTCAATGGCCTGGAGCATGGCTTGGCCAAGCTGCCACTCGACAACAAGACCTCCACACCCAGGAAAGATGGGCTCCTACCACCCTCACCCAGTCTGGTCTCTGACCTCCTCAGTGAGCTCAACATCTCTGAGATCCAAAAGCTGAAGCAGCAGCTGATGCAGGTAAAGTTTGGCCATGCTGGGGCTGACCATGTTGGTAGCCTTGTCAGAGTCCTGGAACTTGGAAGGTTCTGGTTCAGTTTCCCCACCTCTAGCTCTGTCCCATGTCTGCACTTTCCTGAATTATCTTCTTCCTATATTCATTTTAAATTCTGCATTGTTACCCTAAATTCAGCACCTCATGTTACAGACAGAAGCTCCCCAGAGAAGTGTGGTTCTGATGACTGGATTGAGGTTTTCTCTTGTACAACTGTAAAAAATGTGTCACCAACCATCCCTCCACTAGTACCCTCTACTCAGCTGGGTTCAGTATTTCATTGCAATGGACACACAGAAGTCAGACACCTTACTAAGTTATAGGGTTTGTTATTAAGAAAGTTAACAGGTTCTAATTCAGGTTTAGAAATATTCAGGACACGGTTCTCTATAATCAGGACAGCCTCCCCTCAGCTGTGCTCATAGACAGGCTTCTCTAGGCCCAGACTCTTAGGGCTGCTGATAATTGCTCACAGAGCACACCACTCCTCTATAAGCCTGAAGGCTCTCAGCTGTAGCATCTTGAGTCAGTGAACCTGACTCCCTCAATGAAGTGCCTGGAGGCACCCAACTCTGCAAGCAAGCCACCTGCCCAGAGTCAGTCAACTTTATTTGCTCCAGTGTCTGGGAGGCCACCACTCTATCTCGTGCTCTGGTTCTTGGTTCTGCTGCTGATACTATGACAATTCCAGTGTCACAGCTTTCTGTCTCTGGATTGAGACCGTTCAGTGCACTGGAATCTCATTGGTTGTAATGAGTTCCCCTTTCTGCTTCTGAGATGGCTGATTTTATACCTAGCCAGATGGCAAAACTGACCAATCACAATTAGTCTGTTAACAGTCACTCCCAGGTGAAACATATCGTCCTCCACCTTTTGTTACCCAGACCCTACAGGAAAAAGTCATTTGGTGGGTGTTACAAAGAGTATGGCTAGAAGAGACATATTAAATAGTTCACTACACCAGACTCCACATGGATTTAAAACATTGACAATACCACTTGCTGATGGTGAGGATGGAGACTCTCAGGCAGTGCCAGTGTAGCTTCTCTGGGAAAGGGCTGGGTAGTAGCCAGTAAGCTGAACCCGTGCCTACCTTACAGCCCAGCAACTCCATTCCTAAGGACGCAGCCAAAAGCAATGGGCTCTTCTGCTCTGAGATCCCCACCCCTGCTTCTGAGGTGGCTCATTTTATACCCACACAAGAGTTCCAAGCTTCTACAATCAAATTAGCCCTGTTAACAATCATTCACAACTAAATCATATCATCCGCTCAATATCCTATCTCGTTGTCTCTTACTCAGATCCACCAGGGTAAAAACATTGTTTAGTGGAAGTTACGAAGACTATGACTAGAAAAAACATTAAATAATTCAGTGTCCCACAACTGCCATGATGCCCATATTATTAAGGGTTATGTTTGGACTGTGCTTAGATGAAACCTCTGCAGGTCCTGAGGGGACAGGCAGAGGCAGGACTCTCCAGCCTTGTTAATCACAGAGACACTTTTGAAATGCTAGAAACCTAGTCCTGTGTGTACTTTACAGATAGAGGCCAATGGGGCTGGCACATGTGAGATCTTCATGAATTGTCTCCAGGAAGATGGGCCTTTAATGTTGAATCCACAAATGTCTATCACATGTCCTCAGGGAACCAGGGATAAGATAGATGGGCAGTCCCTGGGCTCAGGGAACTAAATGTTAGGCAGTAGACTCTACTCCCCACCCGTTAGGCTTAGGACGTGGCCTTCGGAGCTCAGCATCCCAGGATTCTGGAGCACAGACTGGTAGTGGGCAGTGGCACAGGGACACCTGGGTCTCTCAGTGTGGTTCTGACGTCACATTAGCTTTGAAGAGCTGCATGGCTGGGCTCTGAATCCCACCACCTTCTGCCCACATAACTTTGGGCAAGTCATCTAGCATCTCAGCCTCAGTTACCTCAAATGCAAAGTGGGGTTGGGGACAGAACTTCCTTCCTGGATGGTTTTGTGGGTTGGTGCTGGTATAAGACGATTCTGAGAGTCCACACGAGTTACTCTATCAACATCTCGTTTCCCTGGCAGCCGATGGAGGCCTGGTTGGTTAAGGAACCTGTAAGGTCCATGGCTGATTGGTGGCATCAGATGAAATGGTCATCACTGGGCCAGCACAGGCCCTTTGCAAGCCACTGACTTCCCTGTGCTCATGCCTCTGCAGATGGAACGGGAGAAGGTGAGCATGCTGGCCACACTACAGGACACACAAAAGCAGCTGGAGCAGGCGCATGGGGCCCTGTCGGAGCAGCAGGAGAAGGTGAGCCGGCTCACAGAGAACCTGAGTGCTCTGCGGCGCCTACAGGCCAGCAAGGAAAGACAGACCGCCTTAGACAATGAAAAGGACCGGGACAGCCACGAAGATGGCGACTACTATGAGGTGGATATCAATGGGCCTGAGATCCTGGCCTGCAAGTACCATGTGGCCATGACTGAGGTGAGCGAGCTCCGGGAGCAGCTAAAGGTGCTACGTAGTGTGCACGAGGCTAGTGAGGCCCAGCACGCTGAGGAGAAGGGCCGTCATGAAGCCGAGGGCCAGGCACTCACGGAGAAGCTCACCCTGCTGGAGAAGACCAGCCGCCAAGACCGTGACCTACTGGCTCGGCTGGAGAAGGAACTCAAGAACGTGAGCGATGTGGCCGGTGAGACACAGGGCAGCCTGACCGTGGCCCAGGATGAGCTAGTGACCTTTAGCGAAGAACTGGCCAACCTCTACCACCACGTATGCATGTGCAACAATGAAACACCCAACCGTGTTATGCTGGACTACTACCGTGAAGGCCAGGGTGGGACTGTCCATGCCAACCCTGAGGGCTGTGGCCACCGCTCTCCTGTCCTCCTGCCGAAGGGACTGCTAGCCTCAGAACTTGGTAGAGCAGAGAGTGGGAGTGGGGAGAACAGCCCCTCACCCAGCTCCTCACTGCCTTCACCTCTAAGTGACCCACGCCGGGAGCCCATGAACATCTACAACTTGATCGCCATTATCCGTGACCAGATCAAGCACCTCCAGGCAGCCGTGGACCGCACCACTGAGTTGTCTCGCCAGCGCATCGCCTCACAGGAGTTGGGCCCTGCTGTGGACAAGGACAAGGAGGCACTGATGGAGGAGATCCTGAAGCTCAAGTCGCTGCTCAGCACCAAGCGTGAACAGATCACCACACTTCGGACAGTGCTCAAGGCCAATAAGCAGGTGAGTCAGTGGGGCTGGGACCTGGAGGGATGGTGCATGGGGGCAGTCTGGGAGATGGCCTGAGGGTGGGCTGGATGCAGAAGGGTGGGGGTTAGGAGCATCCAGGGAGACTGAGGATGGGGGAGGAGTAGGACAGGGTCTATCTTCAGAGCTCTAAGCCCAGGGCTCTGTGAGGCTTCCAGGAATTTGGCGCCAATCTCAAAGGACCTTGCCTGGACCCCTAAGAGGAGGTTAGCCTGAGAGGGATTTCTCCATCTCCATCCTCCCTGACCTGCTCTGCGTGGTCGAGTCTCCCTGAAACTAAAGTGTGTGCTCTCCCATCCAGGAGTCCTGATCTGTGGGAGCCCACAACCCCCAGGAGGTACTCAGGACCTCCAGCCAGGATGGGAGTGGGTCTTCCACCTAAGCAGAACAGCACTCTTTGTGGTTGTCCTGTACTGGCACCTGTAGAACCTATGTCTACTGCTCTGTCTTAATGATGTGGGGAGAGTATTGTCGAATGTTGTGAAGGGTTGCAGGAACAAACTACATTGTGACCAAGGGTCTGGGCAGGAAGCTGTGCTGGAGAAGGATGTTGCATTCACATTCACATAGGTCCCACCACACATGTTCAGACCCATGCTGACCCTGAGGAGTGACTCCCAGCAGTTGTGTGGTGGGCGGGGCCTGGCATGGCTTCTCAGTGTGCCCACCTGCCATCTTTGTCCTTGCAGACAGCCGAGGTGGCCCTGGCCAACCTGAAGAGTAAGTATGAGAACGAGAAGGCAATGGTGACTGAGACCATGATGAAGCTGCGGAACGAGCTCAAGGCACTCAAAGAGGACGCCGCTACCTTCTCCTCACTGCGTGCCATGTTTGCCACCAGGTGAGCTTGTACCCAGCCATACTGGGTGGTCAGGACCTAGTGGAGCAGCTGCTGGCTGCATCCTGCGTGCCCACTGCTGCTCACTTCTCTGTGAGGGGTAACAAGGAGGGAGCAACTCTCTGCACTGTTGCTTGTGATTTCAATCAGCATCTCCATCCCTGATGGAAAAGACCTTCTCCACCATAGGAGTGCTTAGTAATGGGGCCCAGAATGGGCAGTAAGCAGGCACACGACCCATGACTGACTGGGTGGGAGTCCTCCCACATGCTAGGTAGGGAGCTTAGTGATGAGGTCCACGATGGGCTATGAGAAGGCTCCTCCAGTGTAGATGGATGGAGACTGTAGGCCTGCCCACAGTCTGACCCCTCCTTAGGGAAGGCTAGACCAGAAACCTGATACACAGACTAGATTCCCAGGTGTTGGAGGCTGCTTTTGGGGTGCCTCCTGGGGAGGATCCTAATTCAGGGTGGCACAGTGGGCTAAGCACTGGATTAATGCATGGACTGCAAGGTCAATTTGAACCATAGGGTTGGTGCTTCAAACTCACCAGACACTCCTCAGAAACCCATTAAAGGGTCATTATGTGTTGGAACCGACTCAGCGGCACACAATAACAAATAACTGCAAGTCAGGCTGCTAACCTCAAGGTCAGCAGTTCAAAACTATCAGCTGTTCCTTGGGAGAAAGAAGAGGTTTTCTGCTCCTGTAAAGATTTAAAGCCTCACAAACCCTGTGCTGGGTCACTATAAATTGGAACCGACTCCACGGCACATAACCACCACCACCATGAGTTGGAACCGACTCAATGCCACTTAACAGCAGCAACAAATAGATGTTACAAGGTCAGTTGTTCAAACTTACCAGCTAACTCCATGGAAGAAAGATGAGATTGTCTGCTAGGAGCAATTCTGCTGTGCCTTAAACAAATTTGCTGTAAGTCTGAATGGAGTCTTTGGCAGTGATTTGCTTTTTTTTTTTTTCTGTGGAATCTTTCTCCATTTCACCTTCTCAAGAGTGATGGCACCCTCTGCTGGTCAGTAGCGAGCAGCCCTTGCATTGTGGTTCAGGACAGCTCTAGATGATTTCTTCTTGCACATGAGAAAATGAAGCCCTGAGGTTAGACAAGATTTGTGCCCAGGCTCACGCCTTTCTTCCTCTCAGAGTCAGGGCTGGGCATTCCTGTTTGTCAGTGTCCTGCTGCAGAGGGTCCTACACCTGGCATGTGGGAGGGAAGGCTTAGCCACAGGCACACCTAACCCCAATAACACACAAAACCAACCAGCCTTTTGGGTCTGCATTATCTGGGCTGATAATGCTATGTAGTCAGCAATCTCTGACCAGCTATGTAGTCAGGAGACTAGGTGCAAAGCTGTGGTGGGAGAGGCTTATCGATGAGATCCAAGGTGGGCTGTGAGCAGCACTTCTCATACATACACTGTAGGACTGGTGGGTGGAGGACTGGGCCTGCCCAATCAGACTCACAAAGCCTTGCCTGAAAGAAATGAGACCATTATCCTCCCCCATCCCTCACCGCAGCTCCCAGCCTCCCACATGGGAAATGACTTTGTTGCTGCTGCTTTTCCTGTGTGACTTAGGCAGGCCCACCTCACTGCCACTGCCCCCTGGGTTTTTCCCCACCCACCTGGCCTTCTTCACACAATCTTGAATTGCTCTGCAGGTGTGACGAGTACATCACACAGCTGGATGAGATGCAGCGGCAGCTGGCAGCTGCTGAGGATGAGAAGAAGACACTCAACTCGTTGCTGCGTATGGCCATCCAGCAGAAGCTGGCTCTGACCCAGCGGCTGGAGCTCCTCGAGCTAGATCACGAGCAGGCCCGGCGAGGTCGCACCAAGGCTGCCCCCAAGGCCAAGCCCAGCACCCCGAGTGTAAGTCACACGTGTGCCTGCGCCAATGACAGGGCAGAGTGTTCTGGGCTCTCCACTCAGGTGTTCTGCAGCGAAAAGTATAACATTTACTGTGACTAAGGGCTGCGGGTACTGCACGCTGCAGCTAACACTCTCCACACTGCTTCATCCCCACTAACTCACTCCTGGGAATGTCTGACCACATCTACGTGGGTGCAGCACACTGGCCTACTGGATTCTTGGGCCTGTTCTGTGTCTGTTCTGGGTCATCTCATCACTTGCAGGATACTCCTCCCCTCATTAGCAGCTGCCCTTTTTGGTAGGAGGGAGCAGAGCTGCGTAAAACAGACACACAGAAGGGGTTTCCTGGTGGTATGAGTGCCATGGAGAAAAACCTACTGCGAAGAAGTCCCGGTGTGGTCTCTTTGCTCATTGCTCAGCACCTGCAGCGTAGGAAACTCTCGTGCCCTGGCACACATGTGCCATGCATTTGTCCTGCTCCTCCGCTCCGGCTTCTACCCATCCACTTGGAGCAAGATGACTCTGCACATGACTCGGTTTATGGAACTGCTTTATAGTCTGCCACATCTACGGCATCTCCCATTCAGGACAGAACTGCAGAATGAAACCCTAAGCCCAAGGTCAGAGTTGCTCTGTGCTCCCTGCACCTCTCCAGCCCCAACATATGTGTGTCGTTTAGGAATGAATAGATTTGTCAGCCCAGGATACCTAACTTGGCCACTCGTGAGATCTGCCCTGTCTGGGCCTGCAAGCAGGTGGGAAGGTAGCCAACAGGGACCATAGTTCCAATGACAAAAGCTTTCCAAGTGCCTAGCCAGAGCCTTTGTATCCAGTGAGAAACCCTGTCCTTTTGTACAGCAGTGGTTTTTCCTGCTGTGCACCACACCCTCCCTTCCGGCCTACATCTAGGTAGGGCTGCAGTGCCTGTGCCCACACCACAGCCCCACTCTCAAGGCTTTGAATGGAATCAGGTCCAGGATGCATGGATGGGCATTTAGCTTCCTTTATTTAGTGCAATGCGGGGGGTGCATGACCATAAGACAAGAAGAATCTCCATGGGACCCTACAGCTCTTCCATTAGTTAAGCAGAGGCATTATCTGCACTAGATTGGTCATCCTGCGCTTACCTTCCTGGTGCAGAATTTCTCTCAATACTTCTCTTCCTGATCTCCCTGTGGGGTCCGCTGGATGAGAGGGTCCTCTTCTGTCAGAAGTCAGAGGGTGCCTCTCAGGAAGGAGACATCACATTACCCAATGCGAGACTACTACACCTTCTTCACTTTTTCTTGTGGTTTGTCTCGGTTACCACCACAAACTGCAGTTGCTGCAGACAGGTTGAACCTTGGGCTGGATCCACCACAGCCTGGAAGGGTGGAGGGGTGAGCCCCAATGTAGCCCTCAGTGCTGATGTGCCTGGCCTCACCATGGGCCTTGGAGGGCCTCTCTGGAAGAATGGCCATGGCATCCCGCTTTGGCGACCAGGACTCACTGGAGGGGGTGACTTTCTATCTCGGCCTTCCCTGCATGTGTCTCTGCATGCTCCTCTGCCCCCTGGGCTCTGTCCTCTGCTGCAGCAGCTTCTCTCAGTACTTGTAAGGTCTTCATGCGGCCCTCAGGCCAGTGTCACTGCAGGGCATGGCCACAGCTAACCGACAGCCACTAATTCTCCCCGCATGCTCACAGCACCACCAGGACTTCGAGATGTGGGATGAGCAGACGTGATGAATGACTGGGTTTCTAATGGCATCTTGTTTTCTCCCATTTCCAGCTGTAGAGTAGTCGCTGAGAGGACTCGGCTGCCTGGCCCTGTCGCCTTTCGGCTCCTTTCCTCCTCTCGTGGTTGCGGTTGGAAGAGTGCAGGCCGCCCACATGGAGGAAGGAAAGGCAACCTAAATCCCACTTAGAAATGTCTTTGGATATGCCACTGCATTTTTCTTTTAAAACAGCATTCCCCGTTTTGTAATGGGAAGAATGAGAGCTTTAATGTTGAAAATGCTGCAAGCTGCTGCTTGAAAGACCTTTTTATAAGTGCTGACGAGTCTGCTCCAAACTGGTCACCTGCTAGAGACACCATAAGGGACCCTTCTTGTTACAGACACCCCTTTTTTATCAGATAAACCTGTGCACTTTTGATACTTTGGTATTATACTTGCTTCCTCACTCCTCACGTAGAGATGGTTCTCAGATGCTGTGCTGTGTGCTCCTGATCATGTAGCTCTCTTAGCTCCCAACCTGTTGATGGACTGTCAGCAAGTTGCAAACCTGTGTACTCCCTTCAGTGTGTAGCTCTAGGTTGTTTAGGCGAGGGCTTGGACCCAGCAAGGAGTTCGGCTAATGGATCCACCCTGTGGGTCAGCAGCCTTTTAGATTATACAGCGTTATGAGTCATGTTTGAAATTATGGATTTTAAATGCCATGTTCATTAAGAAATCCAGGGTATTCAGATTCTGGGGTTTTTCATATTGTATTATTATTATTCTTAGGAATAGTTCAATGTAACAAGAAGAAAACTTGACCTTTGCTCTGGTTAAAACATTAATAGGCACTTGAAAAAAAACATAATAAATTATTGAATGAGAGTATTACTTGCAAATTCCAGAATTTTCTGGGTTTTAGGACATTGTGAGGCATGACTGATTAACAGGATTTTATACAACCGTACCAGTGAAATTCCAAATTGGAATTGTTTTGTTATTCTGGTTGTTGTGCCAAATTATGGTACACTTAGAAAATTCTACAGTCGATTTTTAGGGTGTTCTATTTAACACCTTTTTGTTAGTAATTATTGCCAGTAGTGCCTTCATCATTTAAGGGAGGTGTCCCAGAGTGATTTAGTCTCTAAAATGGACAGTGAGGAACTAGTTGGTAATTTTCTTGGCCAGTGTGAAGCAAGAAGTGTGAGCCAAGTGTGTGCTTTCACGTCTTTGCCTGGGCATCTCCGTCAAGAGAAAGAGAATAGCAATTGTACAAAATTCTGTTAGTCAGTGATTCTTTGCTCTGCAGATCCTTACAAATTCAGGGGCTTAGAAAACTGAAAGCAGATGCAAAACACTGAGTGTGCTTTGGGAACCAAATTTACTTTTCTGGAACAAACTAAGCAAGCTGTATTAACAACACGTTTTTGAAGAGCCAGGGATGTGTTAGGAGTACAAGTACTCTTTCTCTGCTTCGCACAGTGGTGGACAAGGGTTAACCTTACTTAGTATTCTTTGCAAATGTGAAAATGAGACATACCTTCTGTTGCTTAGTGTGACTAATCACTGTTAATTTCAGGAAACAGAAATCACTAATATGCCTTAGCAAGCTGGGTCAGCTGGTCTGCATCCCTGCTCTGCTTGCTGAGGTTCATGGGAATTATTAAATTGGTTCTTGTGGAGGAAGGAAAAAAGTAAAACTGCCCTTCTTCCTCCAAAAAGGGTGGGGTGGGGGATCATAAATTATAACTATATACGTGGCAAGAATTCTGTTTCCTGGAATAAGCATTTCTTATTCCTAGTTGTAGGGACTCCTGTTTTTACCTTCTGTTACAGTATTGATTTATAAGAAATGTTGTTACATTAGCGATCACGTCAGTTGTGTTGGGTATTTATTTGCAGTGCTGTCTTGAGTACTGTATCTCTCTCTGTGCATTAACCTTGTGTCAGAATGTTGGTCTTTATTTTAAGGTCATGTGCATGTTCTCCTGCCAAGAGACCTTTACACAGACCTAGGCAAACAAACAGAAAAACAAAAATAAACAGATGCCTTTAACTTCCGAGAAAACAAGGCAGAGCATAGAAAAGGAATAGAAAGGAAAAATTAATTAAGATTCTTGAGACACAAACCTAGGACTTGAATGTCTCCAAAACCAGTGTGCATAGGAATAGTGGGCCTGTGTAAAGAGTCAATTGGTAGGACCAATAAATAAAAAAGAATAATAAAAAGACAAAAGACATGTCGTGTTCTCTGTAGCTGCTCTGACACGCTGTTCTAGTTGACTGGGTCCAGCACATAACAGCAAAGAAAACTGAATACGAATGGGTTACATTGGTGGTGGGAGCTAGAGCAACCTGAGGTCCATCACTGGGGGTGTGGGGACAGGAGCCATGGGAGCGCTCCCAGGGTCCTCACATTGTCACCCCTGTAAGCCCACCCTGTCTCAGACTCTCACATTCCTGTCACCTCCCCCCAGGAACGCTATAGGCCCCCTTCCTCTTTAGTTGTCGTTGTTGCTGTATGCCATGGAGTCAGTTCTGACTCATAGTGACCCTGTACAGGGTATGCGAGGTTGTAAATCTTTACGAGAGCAAGAAGCCCCACTGAAGTACCTGAATCTTGCTCAACTGACAACATAAAAAATGGGTGAAATGTAAACTTTACAGAGAACTATTAAATGAAAAACAACTCATCAAGAAAATTAGTTCTCAGGCTTCCAGTTTGCCAGGGCGGCCAGGCAGTGCGGGTGAGTGGGGGCTCCGGGATCGGGGGGGGGGACAACTCACGAGTTAAACCTCACAGGTAGGAATTCACAGTCTCACAGCCTGCATGAATCTTAGTGCGCCAGAGCCTTAGACCCGCTTCTTTGAGAAATCACTGTGCAAGGAATTACAGGCTTCTTAAAATTGCGACACTGCAGCCCCAGCTCCTTTGGGCTTGAGGGGATGGGGCGGGAACCAGCTCGTGCGGAGCCTCCAGTGGCTGGGAGACTCAAACAGGGAGAGCCACTGGTGACACCTACCCCAAGGTGGGATTTCTGAGCATACAGTGGACAGAGGGAAGTTAGTTTAGGAGGGGAAAAGGAAAAACAAAAAAAACCTGCAGAAAAAGAGAAGCGGGGACTGTCTGACGTCATCAGGCACGGACTGTGCCTGCCTGAGCCACTTCTGCCCTGCCCAGTTGACCTGTGTGTTCCCAGGGCCTGCCGGGCGCGCGTGCGCACACAGGCAAACAGCTCCCCTCCTGCCCGAGCCGCGTACCGCAGGCCTGCCAGACGCGTGAAAGCGAGCGACCGGCCTCCCGCTGAACCGAGCAGCGTCCCTCAGCCCTGCCGGGCGTGCACTGGCAAACAGCTCACCTCACGCTCAACTGAACCGCGGAGCGCGGGGGCAGGCAGCCCACCTCCTACCGCGAGCACCAACTGAGGAACCGCATTTGGGTCTCCCCTTTATTTTTATTATTATTTTTTATCTTAGAAGGTTCAGCAGGAGCCCCGACGTGGCCCTGAGGGCTGGGGTGCCACTACAAGGTCACCTGAATTACAGGGTCAGGGGTCCACGCCCACCAACCGCTCCTCAGAAACCCTATAGAAGAGCATTAGGGGAGGGACGTCCAGCGCTTCCCTGACCCAGCAACACAGGCTAGCCCACTGCCTAACCTCCAAGGATCAAGCCCTGCCAGCAAGGCACAAGCCGGCACAAGCCAGCACAAGAGGAGACGCCTTGAGGTGATTTTTACCAACAGCAACAAGGCAATCCTGCTGTGCCCCGGCAGATTAAGGGACTAGACTGCAGAACCTTTTGAACTGCAAGGTCGGAAGTTCGGGCCCACCAGCTGCTCCTTAGAAACCCTATAAAAGATACATGGTTTTGCTTTCTTCTCTTTCTTTCTTTTTGCTCTGCGGGTTAAGGGACCAGACTGCAGAGCGCTTTGAACTGCAAGGTCGGTAGACC